>NC_060273.1:75440276-75477629 GCF_021613505.1 Equus quagga | reverse complement strand
ATAGAGTGTAGTATACACATGGTTGGTAGCAGGTATGAAAGGCTTATGACATGTTTGTTTGAGCTTAAGGTAGTTCTAGACTTAAGTTTTTCTGAAAAACGAGAAAATATTTCCATTGTTTTATTTTAGTAGCAGAATGACTTGGAGCAAAAACCGTTGTTCCACAAACAAATGGATTTTAGGACATTCATTTATTCACTCATTTACCCAGTAGTAAATAAACTGAGCAAGGTCAGTGACCAGAATGCTGTTCTAGTCCCAGGAGATACTATGGAAAATAAGTTAAATATTATTCTTGCCTTTTCTGAGTTTACCCTCTAGCAGAGAAGGCAAGAGAGTTAAATAATAACAATAAATGTGGTGAGAGTAATGGCAGAGGATATACATGGAGGTGAGTGGGAGAGAGAGATATCCCTCTCTACACCAATTTGACTTCTTATAGGGGGGCAGGGAAGTGTCCTGAAGGAAGGAGCTCTAAGCAGCAGTAACAGGCAAAAAAATGTAGAGAAGAGGTTATAGAAAGCTTGGAGAATCCCAGAACAGGGAGAACTCAAAATTATGTAATCGTTGAATAGGAGGAGAAGAGTGGCATAAGTTAAGGATGGACAGAGTACAGATATTAAAGGGCCTTCAAAGTTACACTGTGGGCTGCAGGGTGAAGATTTAGTGAGGAGGAAGACTAGAAACAGTGTGACTGTTGAAGTAATCCAGAAGAAATATGATGGTGATAGAAGGGGCAGAGAAAAGTGGTTGAGTATGAAAGCTATTTAGCAGGTAGAGGCAGCTGGGTTGAAGCTACATCTATTAAGAAGGAAGAATTAGGATAGGAGTTGAAGAAGAAGGTTTCAAGAATGACTTCCACGTTTCTGGATAAGACAACTTGGGAAACAATGGTGCCATTTAATGAGGTGTGGAAGCAATTCTGGAAGAGAAGCATGTTCAGTGAGAGACAGTGGAGTTCAGTTGGTCGTATTGGATCTGAACAGAGTATGAGACATTCCAGTGGTATGTCCAGTAGGCAGGACCATCTAGGTCTGGAGCCATTGGAATTGATGATGAGATCACCCAGAGAGGATGCACAGAGAAAGAAGTGAAGGGGTTGAGATGGGCTTGATCCAAGAAGAGAAGACTGCATAGAAACTAAGAGTTGTCAGAAGAATAAGAGTCAATTCAAGGTTTTGATGGTGCAGAATCCAAAAAAGGGCAGACTTTCAAAAGGGAATTATGATTGGAGTCTAAGGTCGTAGAGATATTAATAAGGACTGAAAAATGTCCATCATATTTGGCAATTAGGAGGTCACTGGTGACTTGAGCAGACAGTACTTTCAGTGGACATTAGGGGTAGGATTCAGAGATAACTGACTGGGCAGAGGGGAACTGGAGAAGTGAGAAGACAACTCAGAAAGAGTCTAATAACGAAAAGGAAAGCACGGGAAGAAAGCTTGGGGATGTAACATGGTCGAATTATTTCATGGTTGGACTGGGGAAAAAAGAGTTGAAGACAAATTGAATATGTTGGCACTGAATAAAGAAAAAGAGGAGGCTGACGATACAAGAGAGTGGAGAAACCAGTGATGGGGCAAAGTCCTTGAAGAAGACAGAAGAGACCGGTTCAAGGAGTTAGCCTTGAGTAGAAGGATGGCACCTCTTCCCATGGGGCAAAGGGGAAAGAGGAAAGTCTGGGTGTGAGTAGAATTGAGAGGCAGTAGTCAGGAAAGCTAAGGTAGTTCATCTTTGACAGCTTTTATTCTATGAAGTAGGCAGTAGGATAATCAGAGGGATGGCCTAATTTATAGCTATTTGCTATGCTCATTCTATTCTCTATTATCTCTCGTTATACTGATTCTCATTTCTTGTATTGATTATTGTTGATTGTGTCTTAAAAACTTCTTCCTCACTTTGAACACTAGAAATTTCAGCCTAACTATGCAAGCTGGTTGGTGATTAGAGGAAAGTCTCCTAAAGTAAATAGGTTTCTTAGAGGACATGAAGCCCTGTAGTGACCAGAGAGGACATTTTACTTCGTATCACACTGAATAAAGTTTTAGAGAAAATGTCTTCAAGCATTTCACTAAAAAGAACATGAGAAAATTCTATGCTAAGTGACTGGGCTTCCTCTGCTACTCCCTCCCCCTCTTTTGTCTCATTCTTTTCAATGCTCCAGCAGTTGCCAAGTTTACAATACCATCTTTCATTCTGGATCTCAAAAGGTTTTTTTGTTTGTTTTTTTCTCCAAACACACTTACACAGCAAAACGTTTTTTCCCAAGTTGTCCTAGGAGATTGACAAAATACCAACTGTTTTTAACCACACAGATCTGTTTAAAACACGGCTTAAGATATTAGTTTTTTTCTGCTTAACTTTACATCTTCTTTCCCCAATTGGGTTCATGGATGATGTCCAATATTTTGGCCTGAGTGAGAGCTCCCATCTCATCTAGAGTTAAAAGTAAAGCTTCTTGAAGCCATACAGGTGACTAGAAAGATTGGTTAGAGAGAGGCTGCTGGCTTACCTCTGTACCCTGCTCTTTTGAAGTGTACCTCATTAAGATTATATTTCAGGGCTGTCACACAATGCAAAACCAATGTAGATTAGAGTTCCAAAAACCATACTTGAAATGACACGTTGGTCTGGAGAAATCTGTAAGTAATACAAATGCAGCCTCCAAAATGATTTCTGTCAATTGAGTGAGAAGTGTATTATATATCAGGTCCTATGTTCTCTTTTCAGCCTGCTCTTCTTTCTTTCCTGTCAGAGAAAAGACTTTTGGAGGAGAGCTACGGAAGCGAAATGGCAAAATTTGAGTCAAATATGAAGAACTGCTTGTTGATATTAACTTTTTAAAAATTTTCATTTCGGCTTCCTTTTATTTTAAAGATTTTATTTTTTCCTTTTTCTCCCCAAAGGCCCCCAGTACATAGTTGTATATTCTTAGTTGTGGGTCCTTCTAGCTGTAGCATGTGGGACGCCACCTCAGCATGGCTTGATGAGCGGTACCATGTCTGCTCCCAGGATTCAAACTGGCGAAACACTGGACCACCACAGCAGAGCGTGTGAACTTAACCACTCGGCCACTGGGCCAGCCCCAATTTTGGCTTCTCTTGTTTGGCCACAAAATCTTGTATAAATCACTTATACTTATTAGTTAACCTTCTTGGAACTATAGCTTATAATTGCTGTCTGTACTTTTTTCACTTCTCATTCATTCTTTTATTTGGATTTTTTTTTAATTACAAAAGTAATACAGGGTTTTTAAATAAGAGTTTTTAAAATAAGTTAATATTCTCTGCTGCCTTCCTCTCCAATACTCTCTTTCTTCCCCTAACAGAACAAGTAATAATATTCTAGGGTGTTTCTTCCTATGCCTTTCTCTACTCTCATATCTAATCACTCTTCTACTTATTGGTCACTAAATCAAATATTCATTTCTTGGCAGTCTTCATATTATCTGACCTTTAAAGAGTATTGAACACTGCTAATTAATCTTTCCTTCTTAAGACCCTCTTTTTTCTTGCTTTTCATGACGTTCTACTTTTCTGGTTTCTCTCCTATCTTTCTGGTTATCCCTTCCCATTATTATTATTATTATTATTATTATTATTATTATTAGCCCTTATTCTTCTGCCTGCCTGTCAACCTTTAGTGTTCTATCCTATGCAGAGTGGCCGTATCTCAGGAAACTCCCTACACAGAATTACAAGAATTTTGGACAAAATAGAGATTTGTCCCAATCTCTTCACTTTTATTGATAAGGGAACCAAGGCAGAGAGAGTGAAGAAGTAACATGCCTAAGCTCATTTCACAGCCTGAACCCAAAACAAAACTTCCTGACTTAAAATCCACATCTTGAGAATGGTCAGCAATCTACAAATTTCCTAGTACATTTCTTTATTTGCTCTTCTTTTGTTTTTCTTTTCCCTTTTGGCTTGGTAACAGCAGAACTGTAAGGTACATCTAATCTTGAAAGATGCTATCTATGACTCCAGTGGCAGCCACAAAATGCTATGTAGGAATTCATCTGGGGAAGACAACAGAAAGAACTAAAGAGAACGGTTTGATTTTTATTTATTTTGAGAACAGGCTCCCCTAAAGATTGGGGTAAATTATAATCGTCACAGAAAGAATACTGAAGTTACCTGTGATGAGGCTTCTCCCAGAAGCATTTAGGAAGCTCTAGCTTTCCGTCAAACTCACTGACTAGCTCAATAACAGCTTCTAAGGTAAAAAAAGCCACTGAATTAGCACCAAAGATGTGGGGTACCATTTATGGGCCCACCCTTAAGTTAAGCCCTTTCTATACAGTGACCATATTTTCCAAATCCAAAACTAGGGCATATCATATGATCACAGAAAAGATTGTTTGAAATTTGGGTCATTTCATAATGGCTATGCTGTGGACTCTTACAGGAAAATAAGTCATGGTCTTCACCACCCAGATATTGCAATCTATTTAGTATAACAAGTTACTGTGTGTAGCAGGATGGTAAAATGGAACGCTGTGGATTGATTTTTAGCTGAGGGCCCCAAACCTGAAAACAAAAATTGTAAATTAACAGAAGTTATAATTAAAGCCCTGCTTTGGGGCAGATCGAGAAATTCTAAAACCAGCCCTACTCGCCTTAGTGATAGCTCCCCTCTGGCTCTAAAAGCAGTTGAGAATGGAGAGCCTGGGGGAGGGAGAGGGAATTTCTTTGAGTTTGTCTCAACTGCAGAGAACTCCTGGGTCCAAGGTCATCCCTTTCTGGGGTGGTCGACATTCAATGACTGGCTGATGCGGGTGTAGGAAGGACAAGTCATCTTGGGACAACACGGGAGAGCTATTTGAGACCCAGAGTTCTTGTAGGCTTGGCTGAGGCTGTTACTGGGCCCCACACCTGCTCTACTTCTCTCGCTATGCACCTGCCTCCATTTCTTCCCTTCCACAGGTGTCATACCACAGGCCCTCCTGGAGAATCATCCTATACACTAAGTTCTGTCTCAGAGTCCAGTCAGCATCTAGGAAATCCAGCCTATGACAGGAGTGGTGCGTGTTTCCCTCTTACTTTAAGCCAAGCAAGTGAGTGCTCTAGAGGACCTTTGGAGGGCTTGATATGTGTCTCCTGAATTTGGAAAGCATAGTGAGCTCAAGTCCTTCATGCTAGAGGAAGTTAAGGACCAGAGGCAGAGAGAGAGAAAGGCAAAGAGAGACGGAGAGGGATTGTGCTGCACTGGGAGTGAGTTTCCTTTTGCTGAGGACAGGGCAAGGGTAGGAGGAAGACAGAGGTCAAAACGACATACAGAAATATGAGGTCTTGCAAGCAATAGGCCAGGGTTGAAGAACATGACTCAACTCAGTGCCAACTCCAATTACTTGATAGTCAATGCTTGAATATTAGGGTTGAAAAAAGAGTCTTAGTCTGCATCTGGATTTAGTGAGAAAGATGCTAAAACTGCTTAGCAACAACTCTCACAACTGCAGGAAGAGGGGAAATTACAACATATATTTGCCATCTCTGGAATAGACTAATAAAGAAGTTATATAAATTACTAATTATTTGACATAGAAAATAAGTGTAATGTGATTTGTCATCCTCCATGTTAGAGCCAGAAGTAAATTTTCAGAAAGACCAGCTCAGATTATACCTCTGATGGAGAGCCTTCAATGACTCTACACTTGAGAATGATCCAGAGACTTTGCATGACTTGACTCCTATCAAGCTTGCCACACGATCCCTTAATTGGGTCCTCCAGAGCTACTCAGAGTTCCCTTTTCACACTTCTTTTGCATCTCCATGTCTTTGTACACAGTGGTCCTTCTGCCTGGAATTCCTGCCCCTCACCACTCCTACTTGTTTGTTCCTCAATGCCCAGGCTCAGGTCTCTTCTCCTCTGAGAAGCCTTCCTGCAACATACCTCTCTGTCCAAAGTTGGTCCCATTCCCTGTTTGGGGTACTGCTCTATCTTGTATCACAAAGCTTGTCTCATACCGTGTTAACTACCTGTTCTTCACTTTGGAACCGCAAGTTCCACAAGGACTACAAGTTCCTTGAAGGTAGGCATTCTTATTCTTCTTGCTTCCTTAGCTCTCAGCACTGTGGCTGGCACACAATAAGCACCTAAAGCTTTTGAATAAGTGAGAGATGGCTAGAATCATTAGGGATCCCTCACTGAATGGGTCAGAATTAAATCTGATGCCAGAACTCATGGGCCAAGTGGCTTAAAGGGGACTGTCCATTGTTTCTCACGAAAATTGAGAATCCAAATTCCCAGAGGACTGTGAAGGGATGTTACTACAGCTCAGCTTTGCATAGCTGAGAACTTTTACAGCATAGACACTAATCCACTCCACTTGGAATTCTTGCTATTTGAAGAAGGAAATCTCACCTGACAGACGGATTAACATTCAGGCAGACTGTATTTACACAGCTGCAGAGTCTTTCTCAAATAAGATGTTTGAGCTCTCCTCTCTTTATGCAGGAAATTTGGTGACCAGGTGAAAACTTTAAACCATTTAGGCAGAGCCTGGAGAACTGTGGGAAGCACCATGTCCATTAAAGAGCATCAGTTATAGAAATCCTTTGAAAATTTTTCCTCTTTTTCCTGGTGTGTGTGTGTGTGTGTGCATGTGTGACAGTTTCTTTGGGTTATAAATAAAGCTCTTCAGAATCCACCATGAATCAGGGAAAAATGGAGCCTGAATGGCCGGGTGTCTAGACAACCCATCAGAAGCCTGACCACATGATGAACCCCATGGGCAGCTCTTAAGCTGTCAAAACAGTGTCTTGTGGAGTTTGTCCTGGAGTCATTCCTTCAGGTCAGCTTCTCTTTGCTCTGCAACTGCCTTCTTGAGTGGAAAACTGCAATGATGCAATCCAGCAGAAATAAGTTTCAGCCACGACTGCATAGAATGCTTATTCAACACAGTGCTCATAGAGGAACTAAATTCACATGCATAAGTTTGCCAGGGCCATGTATGGCCATAGGATAGACATCAGAAATCTTCCCTGCAAGCTGAAAGGAGCTGCAAAATTTTTTAGACAGGGTGTGGGGCATGGCAACACGGGAAGAGCCAGGGGGAGGAGAAGAATTTAATTTAACTCTGCAAATTAAAGGCCTTGGAATTGGGGGGGAAAATGTATGTCATACATTCAAGTGAGATTTTGGGGGCAACTCTACTGGCTAAGCCTGTGGCTTTGAGTCTTTTGGGGTTGTAGGCCCCTCCCTTTGTGGATTCACATGGGAAGGGTGCTTAGCCCCCTCAACTGGTGAATTGGAACTCTTCAAGGTTTAGGATAGTTAGGGAGATGGTCTTGAATGGGCAGAAATATGGGGCTTTGAGACTTGGTGGCACCCTAAATTCATACCATCAAACACGCAAGGAGAATGGAGGCAGCTAGGGTGACAGCCAAGGGCTCCAGTCCTGGGGCTGAAGCTCTTTCAAACAACAATGATAATGGAAGGGTAAGGGGGAACAAAGGTCATGGTGTGCTCTACAGTTCCACTTTTTGAAGCTTTCCAAGGTGTCTAATACCCTTCTCTGGAACGGGCCTGCTGGTTGAAGAGTCAACTGTCAAAATATAAAATAAAAAGAAGAAAAGGTTGGGCGCATAGAGAAAACCTGAAAACATGTTCAAATATTCTGTCTCTCTCAAAAGGACAAAAAGTCCATGTGTGCCAGGATCTTTGGGTCTGGCTAGGGGACCTTTCTTTGCTTCTGTGTAAACACATCTTTGTTCAATGGCAGATAGAGATCGATCAAACTCCAGGTCAGAGGCCCCAGTGTGCAACATCTGATAATCCGCTGTGATTATCCTTCAGTAGAAATGTTCCAGGAGGTCCCAAATGATGCAGCTTAAAGAACCGAAAGTGACATACTGAAGAGTCCAAATCACACACGGCCTCTGTTATTTTGGGTACAAGGAAACTTCCCTATGAAATATTTTTTTCTCCAAGTGTATTTTTTTTTTTTTTGGTCTATGAAGCTATCTATAAAAATCAAGAACAAGAGGTGTAGGAATGTATTAAAAGGTTTGGAATAAAGAAAAATGGAGACTAAAATAGCTTTAAAGTTCAAAAGAGTTCAACGCTTGCTGAGGGTGATTGATTTGGCAATACTGATTTCACACATAGGATCGTTTTTCCCTTCTACCTGCTTACCTTCTCCCTCCTTTAGAGGGCACTGTAGGGGATAAAAGTTTTTCTGAGCCCATCATCCTCTTTTGGAACCACCTCTCCCCAACTCTCAGTTCATTTGGTTTGGGTATCACTCATCTTACCCAATGGCTTCTAGGCTATGCACAGCCAGGCATGATGGATGAGAACACTCCCTCTCCCTGATCACGGTGATTGGTTCAGAGATGATCATGTGCCTCAGGCCAAGGCAATGAAAATATCCTGGCAACTTTTGCAGGACCTATTGGCAAAAAGGGACTTTCTTCGCGGTCTGCTAATATGGAAAGCATGCCTGAGAAAAAAAGCCAACAGGGAGAAAAGCTGAACTGAAAGACGAGGAGGGCAAACGAGCACATGGTTGTCAAATTTGAGGCCCTAGATCTGCCTTATGCTAGAAACATCTCTGGATTTCCAGTTAAATGAGTCAATCAGTTCTGTTTTTTGCTTAAGGCAGTTTGAATAGGTTCATGTCACTTGCCCACAAAAGTCTTGCCTAATGGATATGCAGAGCAGGGCTGCAAGGTCTTAGCTTGGAACCCAGACAAGATTTGTTAAGCTAAATTTCAGAAAACAAGGATTACCTGGAATGTAGAAGTTACAGTTGGCAAAAGGGAAGAACCCAATATCTACCATCTTATAGAAGCCACTCCCAAACACCTCAAATGTTTACAATGTCATCTTTCATGTTTGCTGGCATCTGGGCTCTTTTACGGCAGCACGGTGGCTAAATGGATCAAAAACAGCATCTTTACCTAATTTTTTCCTTTGCCTCCTCTGAGCCTCATGCCATTGTCTCAGGTAGAGTCCACTGCTCCCATATTTCTTAACTTCTCTTTGTAATTTACCTTTCTCTAGTGTAACATCTTATATATTGTCACAGCCAGATGCTTCTTAACCTACCTATCCCTCCAGAATGACTGCTCTCCCAGACAGCAGAGACCGCCATGTTCGTGTGTACATTCCTGGAACCTAGTACAGGGCCTGCCACACTAAATGTTGCATTGGATTGAATTTGAGGCTCAATTCAACCTTACTGTCTGACCGCTGCTCAGTGCCCAGCCTCTGCCTTCTCAGAACTCTCAGAGATTTTCCTTCTTCGGATCTCAGTCTGACGCTCACTGTTTCCTGCTTGACCATGTCAATTATGAAAACCTATGTGTATAAATGTGCTTATTTATTTATTGAACACTTACCAAGTAAGTACTTGGTGTACTTTAACTCATTCAAGGCACACACAGCCTCTCCATCTTACAGATGAGGAGACCAAGGCTGAGAGGTTAAGTAGCTTACCCAAGGTTGCTCAGCTAGTAAGTGGAGTGGCCACGGATTCAAAATAAGATACCTGTTCCTAATCACTACTCTGTTTTCAACTGGAGTATTATCAGTTCCTTGTGGGCTAAACACACTTCATTTATATTGTTGAACTACCCTCGCAATGACCCTACTAGGTACACTTATTAGCCCCATTTCCACGTAAGAAAATTGAGACTCAGTGAGGTTAAGTCATTTGTCCAAGGTCACAGGGTTGCTAAGCGGAGAGGCTGAGATGAAGTCCCAGGCTGTTTGAGCCCAGAGTCCTGATTCATCAACCACTGTGCCAAACTGTTGTCTGTTGATTGATTGGTGATTGGATCAGGAGCAGCTACTCAGATCATCTGACCTGGTATAACCATACCTACTTGTTCTTGTTTCATAGGTATAAGAATACCTTCTCCATGAGGTTGTCATAAGAACTTCAGTCTATGTTGTAAAGTTCCAAGAATGTTTGTCATACAGTAAATGCTCAACAAATGTAGTTATCATCATTGTTTATTAAGTGCTTCTTGTGCCAGGCATTACACTAAGCACTTTATGTTTATTATCTTGTTTTATTCTCACATCAACTTCATGAGGTAGGTACCAATGTCATGCTCGTTAAATAGATGTAGAAACTGGGCTCAGAGAAATTAAATAACTTGCCAAAGTAATTCAGCTAGTTAGTGCCCAAGGCGGCACAATTAATTAGTTGCTTGATTGAATAGCATAGTACTAGCTCTATCTTTCTTAGAAAGTTCTAGTGAAGAGATGAGAGAGCCCAATTATCACTGTGTGAACTGGCCTCTTCTTGGGTTCTGTTAGCTCCTCACCTTTTGGTGGTTCCTTAGCCACACAAGCCTCAGCTTTGTAGATGAAGAGCTTGCCCCTTGGCAGCCACAACTCTGGGGAGTCAACCTGGGGGAGCGGTGGCTGCTGAAAGGAGAAGGAAAATGTATGCTTATCGAGTTCTTCCGGTACCTGAGCACCAAGGGCTGGACACATGAGTTATCCCACTTGGAGCCTCTTTGTTCCTGGCCACTGAAGTGCTCAACAGCCAGAGGTGCTAATCTCTTCCTTGTCCTCATGGGAGTGAACTGGCACAAAATGAGCAGAGCTGGAAATTCTGTTAATTTCAGCCTCGTAGATTATTCAGATTGCAAAAAAAATCCATGTTGAGTCTAAACGTATCTAGACCAGCTGTCTGTATAGATTAAATAATCCAGACGGCTGTGGGAGTTACTACAGCAGAAAAGAGAGTTATTTCACCATAGAAGGAGCAGATCCAGAAAGTTCAGGGGACAGTAGATTTCTTCACCTTGCATGACCCAGTTTCTTTTCTTCTTAGCTTGGCTGGCTTAAATTTACCGTGCAATTGCCAAATCTTCACTTCACTTAGGCTATTTATGTAGTCACGATGTTGCCTTTTTATATAAAAGGTTAAAAAATAAACAACCAAAATTTGGTGGTGGAGAATGGCATTTGGCATAAAGGATTAATCAATTCTATCGCTCTCACTTGGGCAGCAAAAGCAAGCCTGTTGTTTTGGGAAATACTGCTGGATGGGATAATTTCCACATTGCCAGGTTGTTTTTCTTTTTAATATCACAGCTGATTTGCTTGTGGCGGAGGCTGCTGCAAACTGCTGGCACCATCGCTGGTTACAAAATTTGTCTGCCAAACTGCTCAGGGTCGAGGGAGCCATACTGTATTCTTTGATGGGGGCTTTTTTCTCAGGGAACAGACCTGCAAAGAAGAGCCTCAATTCATCTTCTCCCCTGCACCTCCTGGTGGCCCTAGCAAAGTGAATGTATCAGATCTTCCTCGTGGAAAACAGTAGAGAAATTTCTATACTCTTTCCCACCCAATACTGCTGTTAGAAACTTTCACCTGATGCTTCAGTCACCTACTGCCTCTAATGCTTGTTCGTTGGTACGCATGGCAGCAGAAACCCAGGAAAATGCAGTTGGCTCACCTCTGCCACCTACGTGCTGGAGAAGCACAAATGACAGTGGGTGCCAAAGGCGTTTGAATCCATCATTAATTGTCAAACACTCCTGCCAGTTCTCTTCTAAGTAGGAAAAATGTAAAATCAGAAGGCTCTAGACAAAGTTATAAAATGTAATTCTCTTTCCTGAAAAATCTCAGATCAGTCTACTGTACTCTGTGGGTGAAGATTATACTGTCTCTTTTTCTTTCCTGTCTCTATTCACAGACGTCAACACAGGGTGAGTGGTTTCCAAAAATTTACTTCATTTGCAACTGAAAGCAAGAGGGGAAGGCAGCACAAACCACACTAGCATGCTGACAGCTCAGAACTCCCTACTAGGAACACAGCTCTGTGCCAATCGACTCCTGGGTGCCAAGGCAAGAAAGCAAGGACACATTATTTAGGGGCACATTTTAAAACAAGAATTAAATTGTCACAGTAACTAATTTCTTTCTAAATCATACCTCAAAGAATCAACATCTCACATCAGGGGAAATAGACAATGATTCAGAGTTAAAGATAAATGAAAATGGAATATTTTAATTTTGTTGAGTGAAACAAATAAAGAATTTTCTTCTCAAAACTGGCTCTTGACATTACCGAATAAACTAAACAGGAAGGGAGGAACTAAGAGAATGGGATGAGTATGATGGCCATCATGTATTTTTACTCTCAGTTCTACAAGTCATTGGACTCCACTTTTCATTTATTCACTCACACATTCAATGCTGAAATTTATAGTGATCTCAGCAATAAAAATTCTAGATAACTTTTATTGAGCTCTTACTATGTAGCAGACACTATTTGAAGTGTTTTGCTTGTATTAACATATTCAGTCCTCACTAAACGCTATGAGGTAGGTACTATTCTTACCCTGTTTTACAGAGAGAAAGTGGAAACAGTGAAAGGTTAAGTAATTTGCCCACGGTAACACAGCTGGTGAGTGTAGAGCAAGGGCATGTTTGAGGCAGTCTGGCTTCAGAGCTGATATTCAAAACAACTGTCTTCTCCATGGTCGTGCTGGTGGGGTAGTGTTAGAACAGGGCTTCGGGGCAGAGAAGTGGCTACCCAAGGAGCCATTCCTGACTCTGAAGGGTTTATTTTTTTATACCCTTACTGCCTTCTTTACAGCGGTGTTTTGGGAATGAACAAGAGAAGTATCCTACTGGCAAGAAGCAATAGATGACTCATGTTGAAGAAGGAGGAGGGGAGAAAACCCTTTTAAGCCACAGGATACCATTTTTCGAATCGGAGGAGGTCACTAAATGCATCACACGAATGGATCTTGAGAGGTCACGTTGATGATGGTCCGACCTGTGGGGAGAACACCCTGCTGTCAGAAAAACGATCCGAAAGAATTCTTGTTGCAGCGAGGGGATTGGGTTACTCGTGTGCACAGTGCCCAAGAGCACATGCTTTATCAAGTTGAGAAGACGTCTTGCCTTTCCAGGTCAGGCCTTTCCAGGTATTTTAAAGGCCTTGAAGAGGGTCCTAAAAATCCCCTGGAGCAGGTAGACTGGGTTCTAGGTGACAAGTTCTAGGTCCTAGTGACAAAGTATAAAGGGCTTTAGGTGACTTTGTGTGTTCCCAGTTTACAATTTTTCAGGTCACCAAACAAGTCAGAGGGCTTGAGAGCCTGGCAGTAACTCAAGGCTCTATATTCCTTTTCTGTCTTAGATTTATTTATTCCAATAATTTTTCCTGAGCGTTTCTTTGGACCAGCCACTAAGGATACAGATAGGCAAGGAATGGTCCTTTTCCTCAAGGAGCTCACACTGAGGAGAAGTGAAGCCCTGTGACCTCTGTGAGAGAGCCTCTACACCCAGCTACTCACCCCTATGGCTGTGCAAGATGTGGAGTACACACGTGTTCACTTTTTCTCTCTCCTCTGCTGCTTTGTCTCCAGGTCCCAGCTTCCCCTCCTACGTAACTGGTTGATGCCTGTATGCTGATCCAATGTCAGTTAATTTTCAGATACTAATAAAAAAATAATAATAGCTCACACTTATAAAAGCTCTGCATGTGGCACTCATTTCATCCTGATGACAACTCTTTGAGGTAGGTTTTGTTACTATGCTCATTTTCCACATAAGGAAATTGAGGCACAACAAGTTAAAAAGTGAGCCCGTAGTAAAATGCTAACCAGTAACAGAACCAGGCAGGTGGACTTCGGAGCGCATCATCATGAGCACAGCTGTGCATTGTTTCCTTGATAACACTGCCATTAAAAATATTTCAAGAGGGAATAAGCAAGAAGTTGATGCAGAGATAGGAGAAGAGTCTAAGCAATAAATCACAGGGACAGTCAGCAATTAGTGAGTGTATGAAGGTTATCTTGAGTCCTCAGATGCTCCCTGCTGGATGGCTCTTATTCTACAGATGAGGAAACTGGGATTCTGGGAGCAGCTAGCCATCAAACAACTAGGATATGACAGAACCAGGCTTTCAATCCAGGTCTGCCTGGCCTCTTTGTGCTCCCTTTACTGCACCATCCTGCTTCCTCATGATAAGCAGAGTGGCACAGAGCATGAAGACAAATTCTGCCTCCAAATGAAGGAGACCATCACTGAGACTAAGATGAAACTACAATTTAATAGAGAATATCAGAATTAGACAATCTTAGAGAAACTCAGTATAACCTTTTGCCTGACGACTTAACCTCCAGGAACATTCTCATTCAAAAGTTTGGAGACAAATTAGGGGGTTAGAATGACTGATGCCCCCTACCAAGAAAACACTACTAGAGAAAATTGTGCTTGAAAGCCTGATGTTGATGTAAGCACTGGAAAGAATCTAGAGTATATAGATGTCATATGCTTCTTTGTTAAATGAGGCCCCTGCCTAGGAAATAACCTTGCTGGCTCAACACTGGAAGTTTGCGTTGTCCATGTCACTCAGATCATAATTTGTTCCATCAGAGGAACTTTCCCAGAGATGGAGAGTTAGAAACAGCTTCTAGAACATGGAACCAGTCTTGGTGGATTCTTACTGCCTTCTTGGTGATGGAAGCTTGTCAAAGCTGTCATTTGTAGTCAGAAAGCTAGCTATGGTCAATAGAAAATCATTTCACTGGTTATCCAGTCACACACAGGGACACAGACACACACACACTCCATGTGGAGAAACCACAGCCTCCGCTGTTATTCTGAGGGTGCACTGTCTGTTCTAAAGCTTGCACAGACCTGCCACCACCCTTACATATCATTATTGGACTTGCTCGATGTCGTGCCTTACTTGTCAGTGAGTCCTTCCCATCCATATATTTTTTCCATTCTTTTGTGAAGAGTTTTGCCTTAAGAGGAGCTGAACTTCTCCAGCCCATTCTTTAAAGGTAAGGAAATAAAAGAATAAGAATAGATAATAATAATAATTGAGTGCACACTCTTTGGCATACACTGAACTAAGTACTTGACATGAATTAGCTCATTCAATCCACACAACAGCGCTAATGAGATAGGTACTATTATTACCTGCATATTATAGGCGATGAAAGACCTAGCTTACACAACTTGCCCAAAGTGCACAGTGACTCAGCCGGGACCCAGCTCTGGCCTGATGGCCTCAGCTTGCATCAGCGACCCTGCACTTCCCTGTCTCCCTGCGATTCTTGAAACTATGCCAGGCTCTGGTAAGTTGAGGGTAAATGTTTTTAATTTCCTTTGAGTTTAGTTATTTTTGAATGGATAAAGGAGAAAATGTTTGATATAATCCTTATTTCCCCATCATTCCAGCATGAGAATTCTGAGATATGATTTAATTTTCTCAGTTATTTAAATACCAAGTTTATAACCTGTCACTCAGATTTCTTTTTTTTCCAAACATGGGAGCATTTGCAAACATGGGAGATTTTCTTTTTTTTTTTTCTTTTTAAATTTTTTTTAAAATTGGCACCTGAGCTAATAACTGTTGCCAATCTATTTTTTTTTCTTCCTGCTTCTTCTCCCCAAATGCCCCCAGTACATAGTTGTATATTTTAGTTGTGGGTCCCTCTAGTTGTGGCATGTGGGACACCGCCTCAACGTGGCCTGATGAGTGGTGCCACGTCCACGCCCAGGATCCGAACCAGCGAAATCCTGGGCTGCCAAAGCGAGTGTGCGAACTTAACCACTCGGCCACGGGGCTGGCCCCTGTCACTCAGATTTCTTTGCCTACTTAATGGGAGCATTTTCTTTAGAAAAAGATATGTATGAAAAGAAATGTAGGTTCTGTGAGGGAGGAATGTCAACTACTGTATCCTCAGGACGAAGAACATATGCCCGATCCATGGTGAGTGGTCAGTAAATATTTGTTAATTAAATGGATGGCTAAGAGGTTTAGAGAGTCACATAAGTGCCTACCTCTCCGACAAGATCAAAATACACACCCTGAAGTCACCACTAAATGCTGACTCCTCACTTCCCAGAGGAAATTTGGGAATGGCGTTACATTTATTGAAAGGGTCCCTTACCCCTGGCTGAGAAAACAAAGGCACATGTATATGTGTTGCTGTGTTAAGTATCTGTGTCTCTTTGGAAATAATTATAGGGCCTGATAGAGAGGAAAGGAGGAATGGACAGGCAATATCATTTACAGTTGTAACTCTGTTAAAACCATAACCCACATGGTTCAGTTCAAGAGAAACTTGAAATTCACAGTGATATCATTCAAATAGGAATTCTAATGAGTTGTGGCATCTCTCAAGCAACATAAATGGGAATATCATTAAAATCATCTGTTCTCTCCTGTGTACTCAGAAGTCTCTGGAACGTCTCATGTTCCTCTCCACAACCATCTCCTTCATCCTCTACTCCATTCAACCTCTATCATTCCTCTGATTACCACCTCTTTCTCATCTCCATGCTCTTCCTTCCACACAAATGAGTCTCAGTAGATTATGTCTCTACTGCTTAGGGTTCTCTAAAGAGTGAGATTTCTTCTGTGCTTTGTGTTTTTCCCTTCATCTAGTCTCCTAATTTGGCATTGGCAATGGAAGAACCCTCTGTGGAGGATGAGGAAGGAACGAGTAAGCAAATCCAAACTTTTGCAGACAGAAGGAGGGGAAAGGCTGTGGGTGCTTATAGACTGATACTTTCATCTTTTCAGTCATAAAATGACTGCTGTGCATAACTAGGGTATTTCTCCCAATTCTGCAGTACTTTTAAGGATCTACTAAAATCCTATTTGGCAAACAGCGTATATCAGTCACCAAAAAACTCTTAATTTCTGGAGAGAAATAACATTTATAAATTCACTTTCCAGGCTTAGAGCAATGTTTTGTCACACCTCTTAGCTTTCTACATTATTTTGTAGCTTATTTGCTAATTCAAACCAGTATTTTGTTATTTTGTGCAAAATAGACATAGGATCTAAATCGTTGCCTTCAAATAGATTTAGGATCTATGTTCCTTTTGTTTTTCAGCACAGCCTGCTTGGCTGGTGCTATATTAAACTGAGAATGCTCACTTGCTGTAGCCGTCCTCCTTGTGCACACTGAAGCTTCTCATCGTCACATTTCTGCCCAGATATTAATAAACATGAGTGGGAAGGGGAATAAATGCATGAAGTGCTGCTGCTCAGTCTTTTTAAGTCTGTGGAGCTTCCCTCTTCTGCTTTGGCTGAAGATGAGGTGAAGATTAGGCACGCTAGGAGCCCAGCTGTCCTAGGAAAACTCCCTAAAGGAAGAATCTGTCAGTTGAAACAAGTTTTTGGATACCAAGATGGAAACCTAGATGGAGCCAATTTCCATGCCACAGCACTGCCATCATGACTGGGCACATCAGGATAACAGGAGGCAGATGGTGTTCAGAAAAATGAAAAGTTCGAGGGCACCACACATATGGTCACATTTCCCAAACTTAAAAGGAATTCTGCCCTTGAATGCATATCTGTTTAATCTCTCAAGTAAAAAGGCAAGTAACCTCAAAAGGGACCATATATTTCTTTTAATTAAAAGTTGGCCTCTGTACATTTGTAGATGTAAGCTTGTATCAGTCTTGTGGTCAGAGCAGTGAAGTTTGCTCCTGGGAGGAGAGAGTTCCAGTGATGGTGCTCCATTAATTGAAGGAAGCGGAGGATGTAGATCTAAGAAATGACGGACCTGGAAATAGCTGTTTGCAGAGATGACCTAAGGAGCCACTGGATCTACTATAAGCCCAAGGGCTAAGAGCAGAAGCCCTAGGTCAGAGGTGGCATCCAGGAAGCCTGGACTACCTCTGCCCACAGATATGCTTACTGGGCACTCGAAATGTTTAAAGAAACACATTGGAAATAAATAGATGCTGACATTTTAAAATTAGGAGACTTCACATAAAAAATATTCAGATTACTGACTTGAAAAAACTCAGAAAACCTGGCCCACATTTCTACACAGCCTCAAATGTTGGAACTGAGCAGCGATCCCTGCAAACATGAGTGTGCTCTGGCATGTACCATGGCCCTTTCCTGGCCTGTTTTACTCATTTGTGTTTTCTGCCTTGCTTACAAAGCCATGAGCTCCTTTGTCCTGGTCCAATCTTGGTGTGGCCACTTACATTTGTGAGTCCTGGATCATGTCGCTGGAGTTTTGGATCTTTATCTACTTATCTTTATAATGGAGATAATAGCTCACCACAGTGTTGGGTAAGTTAAATAAGATAGTGCATGTAAAGTGCTTAGCCCAACGACTGGCACATATGTACTTAACGTATCTTAACAATTATTATCATTAATGTTGTTCTTATCATTGAACAAGCTTGTCCAAATCCTTTTATCACTTTTCTTTGTAATATAAATGAGGAAATATAAAATAATGGCCACAGATAGAAGCCTACTATTGCCCAAATCTTTTGGGTCACTAGATGTACTTTGGAACAATTAGATTACGTAATTTGCCCAAAGCCATGTATAAACTGGCAACTGTCTATTTTAATTAATCAGCATGAGGAGACAGCTGAAAACTAAGGGTTGCATGGGGAAATGCCATGATGTGGGGCAGGGCAGACATGGGACAGAGGTCTCTGGCCCCATTGGCAAAGTTAGGTAAAGATGCTCACTAATCACCACCAAGACAGTGCAGTACAGTGGAAGGACATCACGGCTGGGAGACCTCTGGGTTCAAACCACATCTCCATCACCTCTAGGTCACTCTAATCACACAATCCTCTGAGTTTTGAGTTTCATTTCATAGATTGTAAAATAAAGATGGATGGTGACAACCTATCGTGCAGAGTTCTTGCGAGTATTAATTAAAATAATGAAGAGTTAAATGCTTACCACACAGTAAATGCTCAATACGTGGTAATTATAAATAAGAACCAGAGTAAATTAGAATAGGTCATCTATTGAAAATAGTTAAAATCTTTATTTGAAAATTATAATCCCTAAAAGTTTAAGAAAATCGAGCAGTGAACTGTTGCAAAATTTGATACGCGCAACCTCAAATTAGGGTCATGCACATTTTGAGCCCATTATAATTATCATTATTTACTGATCACTATTTCCATTAATGCCGCCTTACTCCCAATGGCATTCCTGATAATGCTCCAGCAGGTTTTGTTTGTTTGATTTGTATTTTAAATCTGTGGTGCATGATCTCTTTCTAATATGAATGGTATTTATGTCTGCTTTTAATTTTAATTTGGATATAAAAATTCTGCCTTAGCCCTCTTCTTTGCTTCACTCTAGTCTTAGCTGATTAGAACTGAGAGTTACAAATCATATTTGCACATTACATTCAAAATACTCTGCCACTCACTGATGTTTTGAAGTTACTTGGAATGAGTGCTTCTTGGCTCTTAAAGTGACCAGCGAGTTTGCTCCACGCAGTCTCTTCTCTCCTTAGCAGCCTTACTTCTAAAGCCTGCAGAAGCAGCCTCTCTCTCTTGTTGCACCCTCTGTTATAATGGGGGTTTGGGATTGCATTTCATCCACCTGGAAAGCTATCTGTAGTAATATAATTTTCTTTCACTAAACATTCTGCAAACATTTATTGAATGCTTACTATGTACCAGTCACGGTTCTAATAGTAAACCGTAATGAGTATTTATCTGTCACCTGGCACTACGCTTAACTGATTTCATAATTTCATTGATTGCACTGAACAACCTTCTGAAATAGGCACTGTTAATGTTCCTATTTTACAGAAGGGAAAACTGAGGCCTACAAAATTTAAGTAATTAGCTCAATGAACTTAGCTAGTTGGAAGCTAAGCCAAAACTTAATTCATATCTGTCTGGTTGCCAAGCCCTAACTCTTAAACTGTGCCAGTGTTTCTCAAAGTGGGGTCAGGAGTTTGCAACGAGCTGTATTAGAATTATTTAGACTAATTGCTAAAATTATAGATTGGAGGTATGCCCCAGACCTATTGAGTCAAAGTTCACATTTTTAGCAAATTCTCTGGGGAATTTCTGTGCCCTTTAAAGTTTGAGAGCCACTGACAAGGATCTTAGGATACAAAATCTAAGAAGATAGGGCTGAGATGGGAAAGCAATTCTTTAAAGTGAAGGTGAACTTTCAAGAAAGAAAGTAGATGATGGCCAACACTGTTAAGAATCACTTGTGAGAGATGCTCCAGGGTTACTCCAAAGAAGTGATACAATTAAAATGTACTTAAACTCTACTTCTGTACAAAGTTTCAGTCAAAAGGAATATGATTTCGAAACATAGTTGCAGGCAGGCTAGTACCGGGTCACTTTCTAGAATTTTGAAAAAACATGCTTCCAACTCTTGACTTTTCAAATGAAGAGCTTTTGGGGGCAGCAATGTGGTAGGAAGGAGGTCTCACAAACTTACTTGGGTTGACTTTGGGGGAGTTGATAAAGATTAAAAGTGCACCCCCAAGAGACCCCTTGTGCCATGACTGTCATCAACTCATACTCAGATAGTGACCTTCCAGCATCACGACAGCAGTGAGAAGGTGAATTAGCTCACGCAGGGCTGACATTTATAAGTTTGTAGAATGAAGGTGACAGGGATCAAATTGCAAGTGTGGGTCCCCATACAACGGATTCTGTCTGTGATGAAAACGTCCCCCTCAAGGTGATCCATGTCATGAATGAGTTCCCTCCGTCCCTGGGAGGCGGGGTTGGCTATTTCTTGGCTCCTCAGCAAACAGCTCTAAACCTCTTGCCTGTGAGGCTGATGGGTCACCAGTGTCAGCTTTGTGTACAAAGTCTCAGCTTTTCCTTTCTTGTGATCATGTCCCTTTGTGACTAAGAACATTGTTTAAATGCAAATGCTGTATTAAGACAAATACAAAACTGCCTCAACACTGGGGAAAAAATAGAATTCTTTTAAAAAAGAGTAAAGCAAAACAAGAAGTAAAAAGTAAACCTTGGACACAAAATAATCAGTACTCTACTACAGTCATGCATCGCTTAATGAGGGGATAAATTCTGAGCAATGTGTCATTAGGTGGGTTTGTCATTGTGTGAACATCATACAGTGTACTAGGCTATATGGAACTAATCTTATGGGACAACTACTGTATATGCAGTCTGTTGTTGACTGCAATGTCATTATGTGGCACAAGACTCTATTTCATGAACTGATTGCTTTGTTTTTAGAAAAGTAAGTTAGTCAAAGCCCAACGACAGGGGAAAACATGTAACATGCTCTTCTCCTGCCTTTTTGAGCTCTTGTACTTTTTATGAGGTTCCTAAAAGATTGACGAGAATATATTTTAACTGCTTGCTAAAGCCAAAGTCCCTCTGACTTTTCTTCCCATATCCATAAAGTTTTACGAGATTCTTTGTTTTGAAGCCCTACAAAATAAGAGTATTTTTCTTAAAATAGGACTGAACTTTTTATTGCTCCTCTGCAGAGCAAGAACTCCCGAAGGACATCAACTCATAGCCTTAAGCTTAATTCTCTAGTTTCCTGCAAGGCTGCCAATTGGTCAAGCCTATCATTGGTCTCTTTACATTGCCTCCATCTTCCATTTATTCACTCTCTCCTTCCCTTTTTCCTTGTTCTTGGAGACTTCTCAAACCCTCTCTTCTTTCAGGGGTAATAAAATGGGTAGTTGGAGTGGATATCTGTGGATTTTGCTTGTCTATCATCTCTTCTCTGTGCTCTGGGAGAAGAACCTCTCTTTTCCACTTGATAATCCATCCATGTCATTTTGATAAAGCTATTAATCAAGTGGAGGTGGACACATGGCTACAGCCAGCTAATCAGGATACCCATGCCCTGGACCCAATGGCAGGTCCACGAGTGGTCACTGATGGATGGAAGACCAACAGAGCCCTGGGAAAGTTTCACTCTCTTTATTTGGAATCACTAGCTACAAAGATTCGTGTGATTGTTAGGGACATGGCTCACCTCTTTCACCGGAAACTCTAGCTGTGACAATGATAAACTGTATTTACCGGCATGTGGACAGAGCCAAAGCCAAGAAAGGGAAAGCCTTACATCATTTTAGTTCTTGGATCCAGCCATGTCTGGAGCCAGCCACTCATCTTAGATGTTCATGTTCTGGGAACCAACAAAATGTATTTTTAGCTTAAGCTAGTTTGAGTTGACTTTCTGCTACTTGCAGGTATAAGAGCCCAAATTCTTTTACTGTTTTCAAGAATTTTGCCATCTAGTAAGGAAATATATAATTGTAGAGGAAGGCAGACCATGATATATACATGGGGAGGTACCTGCAGAAATCACCTAGGGGGCATAAAACAACTATGATTAATTCCAGTTGAAGACACTGAGGAAAGCTGCAATGAAGGAAGAGGTAGCATTGGGATTGGGCATTGTACAGTAAGTTGAATTTCCAATGGTGGAGAGGAGGTGAGCATGGAAGGAAGTGATATTGAGAAAGAGCATCATGCTCAGAAGGGACAGTGTGAGGAAAGGCACGGCATGCTTAAGGACTGGTGGGTAGTTCAATGTGGCAGGACCTAAAGTATGTGGATGTGTACCTGCAGCCGATAGTCAGTCGGCTGGAGTCAGATTTTGGAAACCTTTGGAAACCATTCTAAGAAGTAAAGCCATTATTCTACAGGCAGAGGGGAGCTGTTGATGTTTTTCATAACAGGATTAACATGATCAGATCTATATTTTAAGAAGAAAACCCTGGCTCTCTCCCTGTACTCAGTCATTATTTCCTGAAGAATGGCCTCCCTGGCCTCCCTGGCCTCCCTTGTTGATTCATTGGCTCTATTATCTGTTCCTGGCATCTCATCCCACTCAAGCGGAAGGTACAAAATCTGAGCAATGAGTTTCTGAAACAATTCTGAGACTTAACCAGATAATAAAGTTAGAGAAGGTGGCATACCCTGGCCATCAAGCTTAAAGATATTGGCACCCATTGGGTGACTTAGGCACATCACTTAATATAGTGGACCCTATTGATGCCTCACCCAGAGTCCCTATCCTAGGAAGGTGCATGCATCCCCCAGCTTGTGTTGATGATGATGATGAGCGTTGGCTGCTAACAGCTCACAGCAGTCCTCTTTCCAGAGAATTGCCTGAACCCCAACTGCTGCCTGCAGCCAATTCACTCACTGATGTAGAGTGTAAATGCCCAGTCCCTGTGCCTCAAATCAGTTCAAGCTGTGATGTTATTTATGCTCCAGGATTCTCAGAGGATCCCCTGCTTCTCTCACTTCCTCAATAAATCACTTACAGAAGAAGACTCATCTCAGGTTCTGCTTCTAGGGAACTTGACCTAAGACATTTGACCTTATTTGGAAAATGGGGTTGTTGTAAGGATTAAATGCTTTTTTGTTTTGGTTTGGTTTTTTCTCCCCACAGGCCCAGTACATCGCTGTATATCCTAGTTGGAAGTCATTCTAATTCTTCTAGGTGGGATGCCACCACAGTGTGGCTTGATGAGCGGTGAGTAGGTCTGCGCCCAGGATCTGAACCAGCAAACCGTGGGCTGCCAAAGCAGAGTGCACAGACTTAACCACTTGGCCACGGGGCCAGCCCCTTAAATGTTAATGCAAGTAATAAATAAGTAAAACTCAGTTGATATAATTGAATAAGTAAATAAAATTTAGCATGAATTAATTAGTAAAACCCTTAGAACAGTGCCTGGCACACAGCAAGTGCTGAATAAGTATTTGTTTTTATTAATGTTATAATAGTGCTTCTGCAAATATCCTATGACTCTCTTTGCTCCTCTCTAATCCCACCACCACTGCTCTGGGATGGACTGTCCTCACTCAGTATTTTGGTTACAATAATGGTCTCCTTATCTGATCTGATTTCCTGTCCCTCCCTCTTGTCTGCCCTTCTACAAATATTTGAGTGCTTACTGCACACCACGCACTGTTCTAGGGGTGAATTAGGGCAAGTTACTTAACTGAACCTCAGCTTATTTGTTTGTAAAATAGGGTTACCGTACATCTACTCCATAGGGTAGTGGGGGATTAAATGAGAAAGTGTTCACAAAGCACTTAGCTCGTGCTTAGTAAGTACTCCATAACCCTTCCCTTGTTTCACCCCCTCCATGTGAATCATTTCCTGGCCTGAAATAGCAGAGACTCCCAGAGGGGTATTATTTACTGGCCAAGGGCTTCATTTGACAGACATTATTCCTCTATTTAAGAGCCAGTAATAGAGCGTCTCTAATATTGCTTTTCCCAATAAAAGCATTGTGATCCCTTCCTATATTATTGCAATACACATACTGCAGTATGAATCTTGTCAAATCATGAAGTGATATGAAATGCTATATCATGAACTGCCTCATCTTGAGGAGTCACCTTGAACAGGTTAGCGGGTCTCCTTTATGTCCAAAGTCCACACTCCACCCCCTGCAGGCAGCCGCTCACATTGATGAGAACGTGGCCGGTGATGAAAGCCCATGTGCTGAATGCAAGCAGAGCTAGCAGGGGTGAACAGAGAAGAAAGCGGAGTTTGAACCCAGTTATGTAAACAGTTCTTTCAGTTTCCTTGATCTTTGTGAAAAAAAGGTTTTTATCTTGCCTCTTTCAGTTCAAGTTCAGGGTTTCACAGTTTCTTGCCTCCTTTTGAGGTCTGCCATAGTTTAAAGGCATAAAACAGAAAATAATTGGAGTTTCTCCTGGATTCCAGTACAAAGCAGCAGGATGCATCTAGCACACCCCTTGGTGAATTTGTTGTATTGGGGTTGGGTATCAGAACTTACCCATGGTGAGGTGTGTGTGAACTCACACTAAATCACTTCTACACTGTCACTTTATTTTTGCATTTTTTCCCTCCAAGTTTAATTCATTTTTTATTCTTCACTTTGGAAAACGTACAGAAATGTTGTCCAGTTGAGAACTTACATTCTTTTTTATAATGTCAAATACAAGACGATAAATGAAGTCTAAAATGCACTGTTTTTTTTCTTTTTTAGTCATGACTTTTCACAATGATTTGTTAAGACAGCACATACTTCTCCTGATTTATACAATCCAGTTTAAATGCTGTCTATCATCAGTTATTGTGGTGTTTAAATAGGCAGGAAACAAATATGTTTTAACCTGAATTTCTCTCAATGTTTGAGCTTCTACTGGTTTTATTCTTTCATGTAATTAGGTGGCTTAGTTGAGAAAAGAATGTCACTGACTGAATTAAAAAATAAATATTCAAACAAGATGGACTGGTTAGAAATGAATAAGTAATTGTCTTGAAATTGTAATAAGTTTTGAAATTTATCTTCAATATACTTGGTATTTGCTCTAAGAACTTACACTTAAGGAAATGTGAAAGAAAGATCAAAATATTCATCACAGCTGTACTTTTATATGTTGTCCCTTTCTTCCCAAGCACTAAAAATGCTTCAGAAACGTTGAAGCTGAATCAATAGAAGGAAGGGAGTCGGTCCATTTAATGCCTGACTTGAAAGGAAAAAAGTTAACAGGTTGGTAATGGGGAAGCTAGAACAGGAGTGGTGCAAGGTCCTCAGGGTGAAAGGCTACTATATTCTTCATGAGGATACAGAAAAAACACGGCCTGTTTCATTATATATTTATTAAACTTTTTTATGCACCTCCTATGTGCAAATCTCTGAGCTAGGTGCAATGGAGGAAAACAGTTTGACTCTTGCATGGTCTGTGGTCTCAAGGGAGATGAAGATCTCATGGTGAGACAGAAGGGTGCTCACACAGATCAGACCATAGCTGCGAGGCGTGGGCGGATCTGTGGGAAAAGCTCTGAGGGTGGTCTGAACGGGAAATGATGCAGCTTCCGGTTCAGCAGGTATCAGCGACCTCATGACGCAAACTTACTCCAGTAATCAAGTCCACGTGAGGAAGTCTACCGGCAGAGTCCGGATCTGTGAGAGCAGAGGGAGGCTCCTCTCAGTACACACTCTTCATTCTGCCATCCCTTCATTAATTCCTTGGTCCACTTAGCAAATTCTTGTTGAGCACGGTGAGAAGTCCTGTGCTGGGTGTTGAACCAAACAGGAGCTGTGCAGGAGCTGCGAACAGAGAGGCGAACCAGAGACAGGCCTGGTGATTACATTCTGGTGGGGAAATAGACATTTAGCAATTATCACGCGACTCAGTAATTGCACTTGTGGTAGCTTCGAAGACGTACAGAGTGCCAGGAGGGGACCGAATCTGGTCTGAGAGAATCATGAAAGCTTTTAATGGAAGTAAAAATGGCTAAACTGAGGCCTGTAGGAGCTAGTTGGTGAAGAAAAAGTTTGGGGTTGCAGATGAGGTGGAGACAAGGTTCTCTATGTGAGTGGGCTTCAGATGAGAAAGGGTCTGGATGGTCAGTTGTAGGAGTTTGAACTTGATCCTTAGAGTCCTAAGAGGCCCCTGAGAGGTTTTAAGCAGGGAAAGGACCTGATATATTTGCATTTTAATTGCTCTCTTGGGCTGGAGTGTGGAGAACAGATGGAAGGGGCCTCAGGCTACAGACTTGAGAGAGGTTTGAAAAGCAGGATTGCTGGCAGCGCTGAGCACTGCCTTCCCCTCCCTTCTCCCGCTTTGAAGACAGAGTTCCTGCGCTGCCCTCGGGGGCCACTGGCTCTAGGGAGGGAGGCAGAGGAGACAGCAATACTGCTTGTGTCCACTCAGCAAAGAGGGTACCAGACTCCCTGGACCAGTTCTGAGGAGGCAGAGGCTGGTGTTACTACAACGCATATTTCCACGTAGCGTGCCAGAAGTGGTAAGCTGACTTCCTCCCAGATACCCTGGGCAGAGAAGCAGGAATAAGTTCATGCATTACATAGCACGATCACAACCCATGATGTCCTTAGGTATAGATGCATTCTGCTGGTGGTTTGATATCTTCTACTGAATCTGATATATCCCACAGAATTTGAGAGTGGAATATAAAGCCCACGTGTTTTAGATACTCAGACTGGTCTGTCAAAAGGAGAGGAAGAAAAGAAGAGTTTCTACTTCAGGTATCAGACAAAATAAAACATTGTGTGGCTGTTTTCAGTCTAGACAACTGGAGAACTGCTGAGACCAAGTTCACTGTTCAAATTCAGTTCAGTTCCTAATTTGGTTTTGAAATGAGCTTACCATTTGGATGATGCAATTCATTAATCTGAATAGCTGTTTTGGTGCTGTATTGACACAAGTTCTCTAACACTCTTAATGGGCTCATGCGTTTTTCTTTGTTTAAACTGCTAAAGACAAGATTCAAAATGGTATAGAGCCGAAGGGAAAACCCAGGTAACTGATTAACTGACTGGTTTGGTGACCTGCAAATGTGCTTTGGAGCATGGGACTGCATCCCATATTCTGTAACTAGAGACATTCTGGAATGTTTGAATTATGTGGCCTAATAAAAATAATAGCGACCATGTATTGAGTACAGACTCTGTGCTATATCCTTTGTAAGAGCCAACTTATTTAATCCTTGTAAAAACCTTACAATGTAAATGCTTTTATTACACTAATTTTGCCAGGACAAAATGAGGCTTAGAAAGAATAATTTGCTCAAGATAACAGCTAATAATTGGAAGGGCGAGGATTTGGCCTCAGGTCTAAGTTCAGAGTCTGCATCTAAACCACTGCCTCTGCCCTGTGCTTTTGTGAAGGGCAAAATGAAATCCCACAGATCATTTCTTAGTATTACCGCCAGAAAATTTCCTCATCAGTAAAATGGGGCCAGTTGCAGATAGCAGCTAATACTTATTTATTTATTACCAGTGATTTCTTAGGTACTGATTTTTTTTCCTTTGCACATTTGTCTTAGGTTAGCGGAAAGTTATCTAAATGTACTTGACTTAGATTAGGACTAAAATGTTCCTGTAACTATTCCTGTTTCCACATTATGGTAGAAACAGAAGAAACTTGGCGACGGCCTTAACGAAACCTGGAGCCTTTGACACCCCTTAACATGTATCATGTTAGTTAAGGAAATGGGGAGAATTTAAAATTCTGGAGAAATGTGTCAATTTAGATGATGATCTACAAAGCTCAAATTTCCACTGAAAAATTGAAAATATTGTTTTACCCCAAATGTTTCTATTATGCCTAAAAAAAAATCTGACAGGAGTAAAAGAAAGAAGCTGGTTGACAGGTTCCCTGGAAACAAGTAAAGGCAAGCTGGGGAGAGAGAACTTGGCATATTGGAAAAGGCATAGACTTAGGAGGTGATTTAGGCCTAAGATCAAACTTTGGCTCAGCCTCTTAAGAACCTTGACCTTGGGCAAGTCTTTTACACTCACCGAGCTTTAATTTTCTTGTCTATAAAATGGGAAAACTATACTACTTAACAGGGCTCATGTGAAGAATTAATGACATAGCAATAACATCATTGCTGTTTGGTGATATTTTATTATATACCAGTCAGTACTTGTCTTAATCACAAAACAAAAATAAAAAACTATAAAGTATCATTATCCCCATTTTATAGATGAATGAAGTAAGGCTAGAGTCATGTCTTTTGTCTAAGGTCACAGGGTTATTAGAGGAAAGGCATAAAACATTCAGCACAAGCGAGTCTCCTCAAGACTGTGTGATAAACTGCTTCAGTGTCACGGCAACAGGTACCATTTAACAGATATTTTGTATGAGGCCCGTGCTGAATGTTTTGTGCACATTATTTCCTTTAACGACAATTTGACAAGATAGGCCTTATCATCCCCGCTTTACAGATGAATCAATTTTGAAGCTAGGAAACTCAAGTCATTTGCCCAAGTTCACAATGGTAGGTGATGGGCCTGAGCTCAGAGTCCAGATCAGTCTGATTTTAAAGCTGTGCCATTGGGTTTTCCAGCACACGTGACTGAGGACCAGGTCAGAGCTGCCGTAGTGTAGGTGGTGCTGGTGGTTTTTATTGAAATTCCTTTGTTATCTCATCAACCTCCAACTCAATAGAACAGCTTGACAGTTGTTCCAGTAGCACTGAGAAGGTGAGAAAACACTCCTGGCTTCACTCTTTAAACTCAAAGATTTTCCTTCACACCTTTTAATGGTAACCCAACTTCAGCATTAGAACATCTGATTATAAAGGAGCATAAAATGCTGAAAAAGCTGGTCAGCATTTAGTGTGCACAAGCATGGAATGAGAGTTGATCATTTATATATTGTATGATTCTAGGTCCTCTTGGTGAAACCCAAAGAGAAAGTCTGAACCTTGTCTTGAAGAAACTTACATGCAATATGTTTACCCTCTGCTTGGGCCTCTTCTCAAAAGATTGCCTACAGTGGAGTTAGAAATATTGTTTTCAATAGGACTGATATGCTAAAGATCAGGATGTGACTGATGCAGGAGGAGTTCTGATACCTTATATTATATCATAACGATGATCTTCTATTCTTCTGGCCCATTTTATGGGCACCAGGGCTTTAGGAAAGAAAAACTCTACACTATGTTATATGTTAAGGGTAATTGTCCTTACTTGCAACTAGGAAGTGGAAAATATGTGGGACGGGGAAAGGACGACTTCGGTCTTAGTCCCAATCTGTCTAACCAGCTGTGAGACCTGGGATAAATCACTTCCCCTCCTGGGGCCTCAGTTTTGCCAATGGCAAAATGAATAATGACCCGAATGACTTCCAAAGTTATTTTCAGAACTAATTAGCAATTTAAACTTGGCCTTTTCTTCTGTGGAGAAGCTCTTCCTGCCACTCATGTTGGTTGGAGCCTTGCTATGAGTTAATAGAGAAAATGTGCACAGAAGCTGAATCTCCCAGTTCTTCCCTCCTGCCCAAGCGTGCCCTCAATCGTCAGCACCAATACTGATGTATGATTCTGCCTGAAGTTCTTAGTCACATGGACAGACTGCCTTAAGAGCAAAGTGTATTTGTCTAAATTCAAGTTTATCAGAAATTATGTTTATCCTCTTTTCTTACATGATAAGACTTATGGCTCAATTGTGACAAACTGCAACTTCAGATAGAAAGTGAATTTAAAAAGAGAATCGAATTAGGAATAAGGAAGATAAAACAGAAGCTATTTTGTATTATCTCTTGAATGAAACTGATATTTTAGAGATGAGCTAACACAAGCTAGTTTAAATTATGACTCTGAGAGAACAAGGCATGCATAGAAAATCGAAACTAGAATAAGAAGTTCTTTGGCATAGCTCTATTCATAATGATCAAGTTTTGAGTGGGGAAAACAAAAGCCGTGCAACAATTTTAAAAGAAATGTTAAAAAACAGTTTCTTTTCACTGACGTATCTTTTTCATAGCTCAAAAGCATTATAAACACTTTGTCTTTTGACAAATTATTTCCTAAAATGATAATTTTGATTATTAGTATCTAACAAGTAGAGGCTCGTGGCTGGCCAGGCTCTTTACTGTGCTCTTGGACCTCGAATCCCTTCCACGTAGTGTTTTCCGTGCTTAATTAGGTCTCCAAGACTAATCTGCAAAGAGGACAGACTCTCACCACAAAGACTCATTTTACTCCCCATCTTTCCTAGCACCTGTTTCTGAGTTTTGCACATGTGTCATTTCAGCACAGATCTCTAAGTGCTATAGGAGTGGACTTTGATTTGACCAGCCCATTTAACTGAGAACATCTGAATAGTCACTGGAGACCACTGGCTTTGATAGATTCAGCAATGGATGGATTGGTTATAGGATGTTAAAGTTAGTTCAGATTGCCCTGGATGAGAACACACCATCAATTCAACCGACTGAGACACGTTTAGCTGATCCGGGTGGGTGAGATGTTTCTGATTCTTCCAATATTGTAAGTGATTCGCAGTGAAGAACCAACATGCTGTTTAAAAAGCCTGCAGACACAGTATTGCAATATGTCATCAATATTACTGAAGTCAGAGAATAAGATGAAAAATGATTTGGCTCTTCTAAAAAGTTTAAAAGTACTATTGAAGCTAAATAAGATTCACCATAGAAAGAAAAGCTCATAAGGTTGTGGGTAAGAATCACACGTGTAAAGATTATTGTTTGGAAAAGCTAAGATTCACCTTGATAAATACTATTGTTTGGGAAATATAAGAAGGACTGAATTAAACACAGATGGCTGATGCTTGAGGGTGGGAAATGGAGAAGTAGAGAAGAGTCTTTTGGCGACCCAATAAAAGAGAATCACTTTACAATCACACAGACCCGGTGCACACTGGTCTGCCTTTAGTTGCTGGTCACGGTCAAATGAAGCATTTGCAACTGACTTTACATTGGGAGTCTCTGTCGTTTTTGAAGATTATTCTCAGCATAATTAAGCATGGGAAAAACTGCATGAAAAGAATTCTAGGTCCAACACTCCGTGTACTTGTATGTGTTTGTGTATATAGTCTAAAATAATGCGCTCTGAAGGTTAAGAGAGCGTGTTAACATAACAGTTCCTAAAACCTAGATCCAAAGTAGGAAGGTGAGCATTTTATTGAATTTTCCTGACCTGATCAATTTAGTTCAGTACAACCGTGTGCAGTCAACAGATAGTAGACATAATCTAATCAAGCGCCAATGCAGAGATATCTTCAATTATTTTAGCTGAAAACATTAATCATTTAGACTAAAAACCTTACTTCACTGTAGAGGAAGGCTCACCTGAATGCAGATATTTTCATAGGAGTTTTGTAAGGTGGATTTAATTTCTCCTTTAAGAAACTAACTTCTCAGTCATATGTGGTTCATCATTTATTCCCCCAGCCTTTGTTTTAATCATGCACAGTCTATCGTTACGTCCATACAGGAGAAGTTAATAGAACTAAACCCATTGAGACCACATGAGAAAGAGAGGAGTGTCCAGAGCCTTTCATAAATATTTATTGAGCGCTCAACGGAGCATGAGGCCTGTGTTCAATGCCAAGAGCAATGTGGAGATAAGTTGGTTAATAATGTCACTGTACTCTGTGTTAGTCAAGTCACATGTGGGGAAATGTATACAGTTTTATGTTTCTTGCTTTAAATGTTTGACCTGGGGGTAAGAAATATGCTATGGGGGGAAATGAAAAGGAATTACTGATGGTAAGCCTGAAAAAGAAGGGGCTTGGTGAAAATAAGATAGTGACCTCCAAACCGCACGAGGTCAGGGGCCACTTTTGTTTTGTTTTCCCAGCTCCTTGCATCCTGGCATAAGATAAACCTACAGTAATTATCTGTGGAATGGATTTTTGAGGGAAAATGAAGTTAGAGCAGGATTATATGTGTTTTGTGCAGCTTAAAGAAGCAGAGGTAGGAGTGAGGTTAGAAGCCACAAATTCTGTCTTAAGATAAGGAAGAACACTCCACCACAGGCTCATCAGAGTAGAGGATGCTTGTAAAGTGTTGAGTTTATTAAAAGTAGAAATAAATGTGCAACCAAATGTGTGTATTTATTACAGAGGTAATTTCTGCTTTGGATGGAAGATTTAACTAAATAATTGTCGATATTTTATAATAGTATAATTTAGTTACTTTAGTTTTATATTAATTATCTTGATGATTTATAAGAAAACATCACATTTCTTTCCATTTTTCTTTCCCATATATCTTTCAGAGTAAAGCCTGGTCACATACACAGAGAATCATGATTCGGACACTTGGTTTGTGTTTCAGCTGGCTTTTCATTCTTAATGGTGAAAATGGTTCTTTAATAAATTCACAACAGAAATCCAGCCTCTATACTTAGCCTAAGTATACACAGGGCTAAGACATCTATGCTGCATGAGTGTAACGATCCCTTCAAATTTAGCTACTGCAAGGAGTCGACTGCCCCCTAAACTGTGATTCCCTTTTCAATTTTAACCCTCACTCTGATTTTCCACTGCCACCCTGTGCAGACCGACATTCAGAAAGCCAGCCAGGCCACGATGCCTTACTGCGATGCCAGACCAAGAGCAGAGAGCCACATGCTGCCCTCTCAGCCATTTCCAGAGCAGTAAAAAAGGTTCAGCGATTCCACAAGTCAACAAACAAACGTGCAATTGCCAGCTGGACCCCTAAGAGTGGTGGGTGAAAAATCAGGAAGGAATTTGGTGAACTGACCAAATTCTACAGTCCCAGATCTGGTTGGTTAAGATCAGACAGAATCGATCTTATTTTTTATGACAGAAAAAAAGCAAAACCAGCCAGTTAATAAACTCACCACATTTTCAACCCACAGCAATTAGCCCTGTATAGAAGGCTTCAAGGCTAAAGAAACTGTCTCAAAGCTATTTTATGCAAGTTTTATATCATCTAAAAATTTAGACCAGTCACCTTAATATTTTATTTCATTGTATTTACCTTAATAACATTAAGCACCAGGGGTTCTCAGTTATACGTTAGGCCATTTTTCTATTTGAACTTAATATGTAGGATTACATACTGGCTTAACCAATATCTAGACTAAAATTCTCTGGCCCTAGGCTAAAATATTTTAATTGGTCCACATTTGAAGAAAACCTCTAACACCACAGAGTCATAATAATAATAATGACAACAGCAGCGGCAGCACAAACACATGAACATTATTATGAGTTAATGTGCTTTTAGCTACCTCAACAAGGTTGATTTTATTCTCATTCTTATTATTAAATAAGAGAGCTATGACACTGAAAAGTTAAGCAACTGACACAAGATCACACAGCCACTAAGTGGTAGAGGTGAGATTTGAACCTACATCACCTGACCGTAGAGTCCTTGCTCTTATCTACTACCATCTCCCACCTGTCTCTAGTCAGAAAATAAATGTACCAAGGATGATTTCACGTGGCCCCAGCAATATTAAAAAAAGGACCAGACTGAGCCCCAGAGAAAGGGCATGATTGCAAAATACCAAATGACTCCCAATGACAGAGCCATTTCAACTCCCTCTTGGCATTAACGACCCAGTCTACTAAGACACTGACTAAATGATGCCACGTATGTAGACACGTGGGTGCAATGCTGGGTGCAACTTAGCTGTCGCTGACTATCTCCTCACTGAGAATGGAAACCATCCACAGTTTACTGTCTACAACGTTCACATGACTTTACTATTCTACTGTCTTCATCAACATAATTTTACTCTTCCAGAAGACTCTCGCTCAAGAAGGAAAAAGTTGCAACAAACTTTGTTGTTCATTCCAGAAATTGAAAGACTTATCAATTCTTGAATAGAAAGCATCAAATCACAGTTTATATCCCAAGACTCTTTGAAACCCTTGCCTCAAAATCCTCACCTTGCTGTTTCTACCAATCCTAAAGTATTTTATCATAATACTTACCCAATCCTAGCTAAACCCCTGTCTTGAGAGACCTACCTTATACCAGACTTCAAAATCTCAGTAAGTACATCCACTTTGTCCTTCTCCCTCTGAGACGTTTTGTAAGGTTCTGTTGGGAAGTGTTCTTCTTCACTGCACCAAGCAGTCAGCTCACCTTTGTCAACATGTGGCATTTCGTGTATTTTGTGGGGCTAGCTTTCAATACCTCTCAAGGGAAGTTAGTCACTTTTTCTGGGAAGCTTTTTTTGATACCCCTTCCCCACTCCAAAAGAAAACAAAAGCAGTGAGGACTTGCTCAGATGCTGAATATTGAAAACTTTTTGCCACTGCTAGAACATTCACCATTTATCTTGTCATCACCTAAGTCCAAGTGAAATATTCTCAATACAAATATTAGAGGATTCATGATGTGTCAGCTCATTTTAATGTTAAGTGTTCACTCTTTCTTTAAAAGTTCCATGAGACTTCATCAAAAATCATGCTTTGTTTGCCTAATGAATTATTATAGGTAGAAACAGTATAATTTAGTGGGGAAAAAAGGGAGGAGAAAAATAAACATCTTTAGCCAGATGTCATCAAGAAGGTTTGATAAACAAATTAAATTGGTATGTTATAGGGGCCAGCCTGGTGGCGCAGCGGTTAAGTGCGCACGCTCTGCTTCTCGGCGGCTAGGAGTTCGCTGGTTTGGATCCCGGGTGCAGATGTGGCACCACTTAGCAATAAGCCATACTGTGGTAGGTGTCCCTCATATGAAGTAGAGGAAGATGGGCATGGATGTTAGCTCAGGGCCAGTCTTCCTCAGCAAAAAGAGGAGGATTGGCAGTAGTTAGCTCAGGGCTAAATTTCCTCAAAAATGAATAAATAAATAAAATAATAAATTGGTATGTTATAGAAATGTTAACTTTTTCTCAAAAACAATTTACTTTTTGTTGTTTTGTTTTTTGTATGTATGATATTACAAGCTACTTGAAATGTGTATGTATAATTTAAGAAATAATAATAAAAGAAGCACTCATGTTCTCACTACCCAGGCTAAAACATAGAATGCTACCAGGACATCCAATGGCCCTATTTTATGTTTTCACAATGTATTATCATGATTACTAGATATACTTTTTAGAAGGAGGTTTGTCAAACTTACCAGGCAGTGGCTATGTCAACTTTTTTTTCTGGTGGCATCTCTACAATCTGATTAATGGTAAGCATTTTATCTGTTTAAAAAGGGGGATGACAATAAATCTTTCAGATGAAAAATCCTAGTAAAACCCAGGAAAAGCCTTGACAATTTGCTGATTCCTTTTTCTTCTTTTCTCACTTAGTCCATGAGGAAATTGTTCTTGAATTCTTCCTTGCTCTCATGACAACCTGGACCTGTGCCCACATCCCCACTCATTCAGAGCCCTATTTCTGCACTATCATGTGTAGACCCTGGTGGGGACTGTGTGTTTGCTCACAGTGCTGTCTCCAACACTCCCGAGCACCTCGTACCTAATATGTGCTCAGCACAAGTTAATTAAATGAATGGCTGGCCTTCTCAGCAGCCTGTCAACCCTGAAGAAGACGTGGGTTGTTCTTTAACATTTTCATTCACGTCTTCCCTTCTCCCACTTTGCTCTTTCTAATCTCCATTGCCTGTGTCTTTAGGTATCTGCCCCTGGCATCAACCACAGGCACCCCTCCCCCCTGATGGTATAGTGCAGAATAAATAGATTGAGAGCCCTGATTTGCCAGGGCTTCTCTTTGTTTTACTCTTCATTTATTTTCTGTTAGAAATTTTCATTCAATTTTTTTTATTTCAAAAAGAAATCACGTTGTTTGTAAGAAATTAAACAGTCCAAAGATATATAAAGAAATATCCTTTTTCCAGTCCTACCTGTCTGAATAATCAATGTTAACAGCTTCGGACATTCCAGTCTTTTGCCAAGGTTCTCAAAACTGCATACAAATCTCTCTCTCTCTTTTTCTCTTTCTTTTTCCATAGACACACAGAGGTTCCCCCATCTTGCCGTGCTGCCCTCAGAAGGAACTGTATATACACATGATTCTGAAACCTTACTTTTTCACTCAACAGTAATCATGGATTGTGGATATGAGTCTAAGTTGATTTTTTAAATGACTACTGATATTCCATAGTATAGATGTGCAATAATATATTCAACTCATTTTTTTTTCAGTGAGGAAGATTGACCCTGAGCTAACATCTGTGCCAGTCTTCCTCTATTTTACGTGGGATGCCACCAGAGCGTGGCTTGATGAGCGGTGCTGGGTCTGTGCCCAGGGTCTGAACCTGAGAACCCAGGGCCACTGAGTGGAGAGCACGAACTTAGCCACTATGCCACCAGGCCAGCCCCCTTGATCATTTTTTAAAGGACATTCTGATTTTCAGTTCTTTGCCACATCAAGCAATGCTGCAGTAAACATCCGTGTGTATGTATCTGTAAATTTTCTGTCATTTGCCCCATAAACAGCCAGAGATAACAGAAATAAGAAATTTCTGGGACTTCTTTTAATTGAAGTTCTTTCATCTTAGAGAAGTTTCTTTATTCAGGAAAAAATAAGGTCCCTGATAAGGAGATGAGGCATTTCAACTCATTTCTAAGAGGACATGAAATTTTGCTACAATGTAAGTTGAAATGAGATTTTTTTTAAGTTTCTAATGTCACCTTGTGGTGTTGGGCACACCATCAAAGAAAAGTAATCAAAATGAAAACAAAGCTTTCTGTTCAAGGAAAATATAAATAGAGACCTAGAATGAGTTGATGGCAAAGGTTCCTGGTTGAAAAAAAGCTGTTTTACTACAAAATAAATGAAACATTTAATATTCCAGTCCCATTTGGGAGTAATATATGTTTTAAGGCACAGTTCCTCCTGCTAATCACAAATTCGGAATTCCTTGGATCTTCAGGGTATAGGAGGAGAGAGCTCAAACACCCAGCTGCCCACCACAGAAAGTCCAGAACTGGAGTGGAAAGAGTGTGGATAATGCATAGCTCTTTCTCCATATAAGGAAAGCCCACAAGGCAAGGAGAAGTTGTTTGCACTATATTCAAAATGTTTGCATGACAGACAGAAAGGGTTTGTAAAACTAACTTGGGAACTAACATTTGAAGCATGAAGTATGCTTGTGAAAAATAAGTGTAACGGGAACATTTCTTTTTAGAATATTATAGAATTACACCAAACTCTGTTTCTTTCTCCCTAATCGTATAGAAATGACAATCAGAGTATTTTATTAATTCATTCCTTCAGCTTTCAAAGATGAAGCCTTCTTATAAACTCCATGCCATGCTATGCAGCATATACGCAAATATAGTCCCTCCCAACCCTCCACGCCACCCTGGCCTACAGTGAGGAGACAAGCAATCACAAAGCAGGATGATGAATATTGCAATGGGGGCAGGGGCGGGGGGGGGGGGGGGGGGGGGGGGGGGGGGGGGGG
>NC_060273.1:75376190-75440176 GCF_021613505.1 Equus quagga | reverse complement strand
GGGGGGGGGGGGGGGGGGGGGGGGGGGGGGTTAGGGGTTGGGGATGGAGGCGGGGAGTCAGGGCGCTTGAGAAGAGGTATCTGGCCCGGACTTGGAGTTAGAAAGACCTTCTGGGCCAGTCATGTCTCAGCTGAGGGACAAGTTATAGTTGGATGAACTTATTTCAGGCAGACGATTCATCCTTGAAAATCAAGGAGTAATAAAGAACACAAGTTCATTAAGGCATTAAAAGATGTTTGAAATGAATAAGGCCTAGTAAATAAGGGCTGCTGAGGATGTGAGAGACCAGGCTGCAGTCACAGGAAGAAAGGACAGGATGGAAGTTTTGCTTCTGTAAGAGCAAGCCAGCTGCAGTGCGGAGAATCCTGTAAGGGCAAGAACAGAGACCCGGAGACCAGCTCCGGGCTGTTGCCAATGTTTTAGGTGAGACGATGGTGGCCTGCATTGGGGAAATGGTAGTGGAGATGGGGGAAAACACACAGAATCAACTTCCCGAGCTTATGCTGGGAGTCTTATTTATTTGGAAGTAGAACATCTGATAGTCTTGTACTTGGTTTGATGACAATTTCTTTTCTCGAAAAGTAGAGGAAGCAAGAAGGGGCATTGCTTTTTCGGATTTCATTCTAACCCACGTGGAAGAAACGATGGATGTCATGGTGGCTGCTCCTATGGAAAGGTCTAGTGGTTTAGCTGACTAGCCAGCCAGCGAAAAAAGCTCACTGAGACTCATTAAGCATGATTAGACCTTTACCCAGATATATAGAATTTCCTCTATTGGTGACTAACTTCAGTTCCAGAAGTTTGTGCATAAGTCTATTTCTTGTTCTCACATTTAAAATAACACTATATATTTCCATTTGTTGTAGGAGCTCAGAAATGACACACTTTTCGTGTGTCTTTTTTAATATAGGAAGACTAAGAAATACCATTTTGGGGTGCCATTAGTTAATAAAAGGGAAATTGGGTGAATGGAGAGTGCCCAGAACAGGGTAACCATGAAGAGAAAGGAATGCTACAGCATGCCATCCAGTAAAATATTGTTGAGCATGGATCATGAGGAAGGCATTGTTTTTAGGAGATGAAGACATGGTGCGCAACAGACCCAGTTCTGTTCTCAAGGAATCATATGGGGATCAAAGAAAGTGGAGCCTGAAGAAGAGACTCAAGTGTAGATTTGGCTTCAATGAGATAAAGGGCTGTCGGGTGGAATAGGAATCTGATTTATTCTGGAAAACTTTAGAAAGTAAAATCAAGGCCATGAGCGGAACCTGAGAGAGAAGATTCCAACTCTTTAGGAGGAACAACTTTCCAAAAATTCTGGTTGTATAGTTGTGAGGTAAACTGTCTGAGGCTGTGCGGTGCTGGGTTCTCTCTTTAACTAGCTGGATGTTGCATTGTTTCACTTAAACTTCAAACCACTTTGTGAGATAAGTATAATTATGAACCCATGTTTCCTACGAGGCAGCTAGGTTTGGAGATCATGGAGTTAGAACACAGCAAAGCCCAGATATGCTCTTCCCCACTGTGATCCCCACCACCTCCCGTTAGTAGGAAGGCTGCTGCACAGATGGTTGTCAAAAGATTTCTCTAAGTAAAGAGAGGGTGAACCACAGGGATGTAAGGGTCCTCTCAAATTTCACCTTCAAGTATTCTAGAAATTTCTAGAATATGAAAAACACATACTAAAAATGTGCTTCAAATGACAAAATTATAGAGACAGAACAGATTAGTAGTTACCATGGGTTGGGGGATGTGTATAAGTGAGTGTGGTGTATAAAGAGGATACTTGTGATGGGACTATTCTGTATCTTGATAGTAGTAGTGGTCATAAGCATCTACACGTGATAAAATTGCACAGAACTAAATACACACACACACAAGTGCACGGAAAACTCGAGACATCAAAATAGGGTTGGTGGATATCAATTTCCTGGTTGCAACTTTGTATAAGTCTGCATGAGCTACTACCGGGGAGAATACAGACGGGTAGACGTGATCATTCTGTATTGTTTCTTGCAACTGCATGTGAATCTGTAATTACCTCAAAATAAAAAGTTAAAAATATATGTGATTCAAGCACACAAGTGCACAAAAATGACTACAAGACTACTGGCTCTTGTCCTCCACTGCCCCTCTCCTCTGCCCCGTGTTCCTGCAACGGGGGAAAACCTGGAGTTAACCAAGTCTGACCTAAGCCATTTACCCTCAAGTTTCTGCGTACTGGAGACATTAATAATTCCACTTAACGCTTTTATTTACATTCAAGAAAGTGCCCTCTGGAAAACCATGCTGGGTGGATAACAAAAGATCCAGTATTTGTTGATTTTAATTCGTGGAAACAGTGGGGGTAATGGAAGTAAGGAGGAAAATCTGAATGATCAAACTAGATCCTTTCAACATTTTATAAATACAGAATTTGGGCAGTAGTTTGAATATTATCTCCAAATAGGATTGACTCAGACATACAACTTGGAGAGTATCTGAAGGAATGCTATCTTTAAAAAAAAAAAAAAATTCAATCAAATACGAATGGAGCCTTTTTTTTTTTTTTTGAGGAAGATTAGCCCTGTGCTAACATCTGCTACCAATCCTCCTCGTTTTTTGCTGAGGAAGACTGGCTCTGAGCTAACATCTGTGCCCATCTTGATCTATTTTATATATGGGATGCCTCTGCCAAGGATCCGAACCTGCGAACCTGGGGCCGCCAAAGCAGAGTGTACGAACTTAACTGCTACGCCACCGGGCCAGCCCCTTGGGATGCTACCATTTTTCATTTTAACCCTCTGATTATAAAAGTAACACATCTGCATTATTTTTTTAAAAGAATATAAAAATCACCTGTAATATCACCACTCAAATATACATACCAATGTTTCTTCGGTCATGTTCTTCTTCACAGGACACTGGATTGTAAATGGTAGATGCTCACTGAGACCTGGCATTCTTCAGAGACAGCCAGATCCAAGGGCTCAAATGATGTGTTTAGGGCTCATTCTCAGGCTTTCCAACTCCTGGCTTTCTTTGCCTTTGTGTTGGTCTCATTCTCAGGCAGGTTTTTTCTCATGGGGGCAAGAATGGCTGTGCAGGTCCAGACTCCTCTCTCCCATTTAGGCAATCTTAGATGGAAAAAGAACTTCTCCTTCCTCACATCTCTAATAAGACCCAAGACTGGGTCTAATTAACTTGACTGGGCTCAGAGGATATTTCTGAGCCAGTCACTAACCAAATAGTTAGATTGGGCCCATTTGGCAGGCCTGGGTCATGGACATGAAATCAGGGTAGATGATGAGGGTATGCAGTCAGAGAGCTTTTACCAATATAATTCTAATATTTTAGTAATCACCCAATCACCTATAATCACTAAATCACAGTCATCACTAAATCACCTGTAAATCAACAGGTTTCTCCTGTGTTCTAGTCTTTTGCCCTGACTCCATTGTGGTAAGGAGATCACCTTAAATACAAAGAAAAACTGCAAAGAAGTATAAGACCACTATTTTTCTGTGAATATCCACTTAGAACAACAAATCATTATAGTTGTGGGGACAATACAGCTTCTCATATGCTGAGACTAAGAATCAGAGTTGGCTACTAGCACTGAGAGTACATAAGACATTAACAAAAAAGGAAATTGAAAAAGACCATAAGAAAGAGATATCATTGTGTGTTTCAACATCTTACAAACTTTGAGCTGTGATTTATTTGTGGGTCATGAAATCAATTTAGTAAGTGATGACAAATTTAAGGAAATGAAATAGAGTAGAAAATATGAAAGTGCAGCACATAAGGTGAAGTTAAGAATTGTTTCATAAAACTTTGGTTCCCATTTATGTGTGGGTGTGCACATATGTGGACATGCTCTGGGTCACAAGATTAAATATATTTAGCATTGGTCAAGTTAATTAAAATTGCTATTGTGACTGGTATAATGGTAGCTTGTATCTACAGTGTTCAAGAGGAAAGTCCATTTAATAGATTCTGCACTGAGCATGAGTCACCCCTGAAAAAGCACTTCCTCAACATTCAAATCCCATACAGCCTGAGAGGGTCAGTGAGTTGCATTGTGCTGGGATCACCTGGTTTAGATCAGAATAATTCTCACGGGCTTAGAATGAATCTCACAGATCTACATGTGTCTTCATCGCTATTTTTGCTAAATGTCCTTGGTATATATTGGAGTCTCTGAGGAACACTGGTCAAGGTATGTCACCTTTCCTTTAAAATAAATACATCTTTGTTTCTCAGCTAGGTGTTGTGTCAACATAACTGAAAAAATCAAGCAAATTTTGACCGGGTTGAAAGGGCTTTATAAAATATTTTACACATTATCTAATATTGAATTATGCTCAGATCATTTCTTTCAGTGACTCGTTGATTTTATCTTTTCACACAGAAATGGTTTACAGTTCTAGTGGAGCCTGAATAGTTGAAACTGTCTAAACGGGCCTGCTTTCTACCTAATCAATGCATGAGACAGGGGCAGCTCTTAGGAGCCCTCTCACAAGCTCCATCATTTACCTCTCAATCTAAAAATGAACATCTATTTTTTTCACTTTGTTTCAAACTTCTATATACTCAAACTTATTACCCTACCTTACAACCAGACTCCCACTTGTAAATTGCCTCCTCTTCTCCATATGGAAATTCTATTGCTACCACTCTCGTATCTCTTCAGAATCCCAGTGACAGTGTAGAAAAAGATCTGCCTTTTCTCAGTTTCTGGCATCCTTCAAAATACCTTTCAGATAATAAATGAAGTGGAAATGGGTCAACATTCCTTCCCACCATCTGCTCACGGACAATGCTTTCAACATCGCCATCGCCAGGCTTTCAAAGGCCAGGCCAGGCCATTCTTGGAAGATGTTCTCCATTTCAAAGTCCCTCAAACTCAACAAGTCTAAATCTGAACTCTTTCTCTGTCCCCTAGAACAGCTATTTTCTCCTACTGACTTTTGTGTGGCTATTAGGATCCACTGTTTTCCCGAGATAACAAGACTCAAAATTTCAAGATCATCTTGGATTCCTTCTTTGGTCCTCACCTTCCACATACAATCTGTCCTGAAAGTTTATATCATTCAGTCATGTCTAAATCTGCTGGGCTCTAAATCTACTCCACAGTTTCGTTCTGTCCAAGAAAGTATCATGAGAGTATCTTTTGATTGACCATTGACGAGATCAGAAATAAATACAGCATGACATCATGTTAGGAGTAGTTTTCTATTTCTAACTTAAAATAAATCTTAAACATAATAGGAGCTCATTGGTAAGAGCAAAGCGTTTTATAATTTTCTGCTATTTTTTTAAAACAAAGATAATCCTCCTTCTCACTATCCTAATCATTAAATACCCATTCTAACATTAGAAAAATATGTATTACTTGTGTATGACTATGTGATTGCATTTCACATTTAAGTTCTGTCTACTGTCCTTTATATTCAGGGATACTGGATAAAACTGATGCAGAACCCACAATTTTCTTTCTATTGTTTTCTAATTCTTCTTTAAATGAGCCACTTTTCCTCTCCCTTTTCTGCAACTGGAAAAATGACAAATGCTTTTTTTTTTTTTTTTCTCGGTGAGGAGGTTTGGCCCTGAGCTAATATCTGTTGCTAATCTTTCTCTTTTTGCTTGGAAGATTGTCACTGAGCTAACATCTGTGCCAATCTTCCTCTCCTTTGTATGTGGGACACTGCTACAACATGGCTGGTGAGCAGTGTGTAGGTCTGCACCCAGGATCCAAACCTGCGAACCCCAGGCCACTGAAGCAGAGTGCACAAACTTAACAACTACGCCACCAGGCCAGCCCCAGACAAATACGTTTTAATCCAGTGAGGGCAAATTTGTTTCATTTCCTTATCAGCTAAGATGCTAGCTGCTACCTGGAGTGCTACGTCAGGAAGGATTGTTGGTCACAATCAGGTTCTGCCACAAAGAGTGCTGTGGTCAATTAGTGAGGTCTGCTACAGGCTTCAGAAGGAGAGATGAGGCTCTGCATGTCACCTGGATTGAAGCAAGAATCAATGTAGTAGACAGAAGTTTGGCACCCACATGGCATCATTTCAATGGTGAATAATTAAGGCTTTTGGCACAAAAGCAGCTAGTTTGCCATCCTGTCACAACACTGAAATTTCAAGATTAGCAATTCATGAAGACTTTTTGAGAACTATGACTATGAAAAAATTCTTTGGAAAACTTTCACTGTTAAAACACTACAACTATTTCCCTTATTCTGGGAAAGATAATGGGCTGAAGCCACTGTCAGCAAATAAGTAAGGAGGGCCTTGTTTATTAGATTGCTTTTCAACCTTGAATATGAATGAAAGAAATGGTCCTTTGTATTGAAACATGGGATCCATTCGTTAGAAGGAGAAAGAGAGAACCAGGAGGATGACACTGAGCCGGCAGGGAGAACTGAAAGAGAAATAAATGGCAACAAGGATATTGCTTTGCCTTCATAAAACAACACTTCCCCCCAAAACTGAAAAGAGTAACGAAAACAAGTAAAAGAAAAAAGCCAGGCAAACTAAAGAAATACAAGAAAGAAAAAATAATAATAATCCTGGTAAGACATCCCTAATATTCTCCACAAAGGCTCCAGCTGCTCCTTGCCCTTGATCCCTTCCAGGGTAAGAGCAGACATATCCAAGATGCACAAACTTGAGTTCTATTCGAGGTGGGAATGGCTTTGCATCTGCTAAAAAGAAACAGGGATTTAGACCCTTTAGCCTGTGGTGGTGACAGCAACAACAGTGTAAATATAATGGCAACCAGCTGTGTACGTGCCATGTCTCAGCCCTCTGAACCGGACATCAGGATCGCATGCGGTCCTCACCCAATCCATGAGGTTTCCCTCTTGTTACCTGTGATTTACAGCTGGGCTTCAGTGGTTTGCTTAAAATCACACAATGAGTAAATGACGGAGCCAGAATTTGAACCCAGGTCTGTCTTAGGCCAAAGCTTGTTCCCAGCTCCCTCCCTTCCCCACGTCCTCCTCCAGCTCCTTGCAGAGTCTCAGGTAACTGTCCACATCAGCTCTGGGGCTCAGACAAAACAATTTGCACATGCAGGAAATATGAGAGAGAGTTAAAACGCCACAGCACGAAAATCACTTTCCATGCTGTTTATACTTAAATGAGACCCTCTGGACTGAAATTTCTCATTTCCGCACTTGGTGTGGATACGTAACTTGTTCCAAGATGGGATTCACGTGACATTTACACAGCAACATTAACCCTGAATCTCTCAGTGGGAAAAATCTTGTAAACTGATGCTAATATTCACCTTGGCACAGGATGATATGGACAAACCAAAGAAAATGCTTTCTGGTTTTTGTACCTTGTATCAAGAGATATTTAAGACTTTTGTTTGCCTACATTTACCAAGCATATAAATGAGACCTAATTAAACTGAAATTTCGTGCCAAGCCTTCCAAAGCCCCTAGTTTACTAATCCAGTATAAACACTGTAAATGAATAGTATACAGTGTATTACACAATTTAAATATAGAGTCGTGGTTTCTTAAATTCAAGAAATACAGTATTCCAGTTGCGCAGAATGACCCAAAGTGACTAAAGTCTTGTTTTTCTAATTGGAAAAGCAATTAATACAGAAAAGTATTTAGTATAAAAACATCCATGTGTCCTCACCCCAGAATTACCTAATATTAACATTTAGCCATATATGCTTCTAAAATTTTTTTTAATAAAGGAAAAATAAAGCATTACAGAGAAAGCTGAAGTGTCTTATATCCCTCGCCAGTCCCGTGTGCCCCTCCTTCTCTCCCTCCCCTGAGACACCCTCTTTCTGCAACTTGGTGGGGATCCTTTGAATTCAAGTTTTAATATTTTACTGGGTAGCCAGAAACTAAATATTATATTACTTACCGTGATTTTAAAGTTCACAAAAATGGTCTATTTTCTATTGTGCATTCTGTTACTTGCATTTTTTTTTTTACTAAATGTGATATCCATCCCACTTAATACATAAAGATCTATTTATGTTAGCTGTTATATCATATTCCATTTTTAACTATAGCAGACTTTATGTTCTCCTTTATCACCGACATTTAGTACTCCCCCGTCCCAATTTTTTCTGTTATGAACACGACTTGTTGTGTACCCGTACACGTGTTTTTCTAGGGTATATGCCTAGGAGTGAAACTACTGGGTTGTAGGCGTTTGCATTTTCAGCTTTACTAGATAATTTTCAAATTGCTCTCGCAAGTGATTGTACCGTTTTACACTCCCACCAGCAGTGTACTAGAGTTCCCCTTTCTAAATAGACCTACAAACACTTTAAATTGTCTGATTTTTGAATTCAGGAGTCCTGGTTCTGATTTATTTTGCCAGTCTTTAGGTTGTGTATGGGGCATATCATAGCAGCCGTTGGCAGGTATTTTTATTACTATTAACAAAGAGCATAACATAAGCAGCGCTGATATCTTCAAGCCACTTTTGCAGCAGATGCATATTAAATGCGTTGGTTATGAGACAATATAAGAGAACAAAACAAGTGTTTCTTTTTGTAGAGCTTTACTGAATGGAGCAATCACTAGGTAACCTGCACAGACTTAGAAAAGTATAATTGTTATTTTACATTAGTTCCCTTTGCTTGCAGTATCAACCACTTATTTTTTATCAGTGCTTGGCACCACACTGACATTGATTTATTCTCTTTTTCGTATTCAGACTATCTTTTCTTGGTACAGAAGCATAGCAACTGTTTCATCTAACCACCCCTGAGGGATGGTATTAATGTTACAGTAGGTACTGCATGCACAGTCTTAGAAAACTTTTTGATAGAAAGATAAAATGTCAAGCCCAAATAAAGAAAAAGAGAGTAAAAGGATGAGATGGGAAAAGGGACGTTATAAAATAGACTTTCCTTCTTTAAATGTAGCATTTGAAATCCATATTTTCCATCACATCTGGTTGTGATGATGAAATATATAACATCTCAGCTGATAATATCTAAGTGGCTGACCCATAAAATGCACTTCCGGGGTTTGATATTGATTCTACTTTTCCTTCTCCTTTAGACATATGAATGAGAAGACAAGTTCATAAAAAGAGAAAGAAACAACTACATGGCCTTTACAGGTGTCATTCAAAAGACAAATGCAACACTTGGAAGCTTAAGAATGGACAGAGAAATATCATGACGTTTGCTCCCTGCCTTTTTCCTGTTTGTGGGATTAGGAATGGTGGTAGACCAAAAAACCCAAGAGTTTATGCACAACAGAATTTTAGGGATTCAGGGGCCATTGGAGAACATTTAATCTAATGCTGTCATTTTACAGTTAGAAAATCTGAGGCGTTAAAATAGCTTGTCTAAGACACACTTTGCACTTCATTAGTCTGACTCCTTGTTTTCTCCATGGAAGGAGAAAAGTCACTTCTCCTTTCATAATGAAATGTCTGATCTTGGTTGGCTTCAATTACCTGATCCTTGGAGCTTCACACTCAAATCCACTGCATCAATGCATCATTAAATTTTCCTCTGCAATAGCATTAATGGCGGAGGAAAGGGAGCACTTACCGGGAGAAGCTTTCAATTCTATTTTGAAAATGCACATGAATTTTGCACTTCATTTCATAATACACTGTGCTCGTTTTAATTTAAAAATACTCCAAATCTTTGAGCAAAACTGATGCTCCAGGAAGACGTGACGTGTCTGTTCTGTTATTTTATTTAACAAATATTTATCGAGAACCATTTATCTGTCGAGAAAACAACAGAGGTCACTGCTCCTCTTGGCATTTACAGTATAATCACAAAGCAAGTAATTACAAATAATTACACAAAGAAGAAGTGGAAGGTGTTGTGATGCAGAACAACTAAATTTGGCCAGCGGACCAGGAAAAGTGATGTTTAAGGTAAAAATTGAGTACGATGTAGCTTTGAATACTGCCTGGTTCATCTTCACTAAATTAAGAAAAACATCAAATGATTTTTTACCTTGGTCTTTGCTAGAAGATGAGTTATAATGCTTTCGTAATACATCAGGCTTTTGTTTTTTTCTGCATGTAATCTTAATTCAAATAAAAATTATTTTGTTTAAATTATTTGTTGCTCTAGATTTTTGGTACCCTTTCTTCCCCATCGGCTTATTAGTTGCTTAAGTGGAAACTCAACAATCCAAATGTATGCAAATGTTGTGGGTAATCCTGGATTCTAAGATGAGAAGGCAAATAATCTGGAAGAAAGAATTTCAGGCATAGCCTTGAAAACTTGAACTTAATTGCCTAAGCAACAAATTCAAATCTCTGGAAGACGGACTTCTGGTTCTAACTCCATAAGGCCCTTTAAAATTCATACTCTGCCCCCCTTTTTACTTCCTCTCATAAAATGGGAGGGGCACAGTGGAGCTGACTAGTAATTAATTTTCTAAGGTGAATGTTTTGCTAGGCTCTTTTGTCCTGTCCTATTGTATAGTTAAGGAGACCAAGCTTTCAACTAATAGTGAGGATTGTTTGTTTGCTAAAGGTCCTAGATTTTCATTATTTATAAGAAAATGAGTTACAAATGATGAATAAACATGGATGACAATTAGTTGTTTCTGTGTTGGTTCCTCACATGGAACCAGATGGTCCAGTGATGCATGTAAATAGATCATTTATTTCATTTGGAAATCTGAAAGTTGAATAAAGAATTAGACATTTGTTATTAAAGTGCATTTACGAATGTGCTCTAATTTAATACATTGTTAACATAAATGCAGAGTGAAGTTAAGGGACTTAAATTATTTTGGTCGGCTGGGAATAAATTCAAAACCTTCCTCGGGATTTGCAACGTTCAATCTAGCTGCTCTGGACTGAATGTTTGTGACCCTCATAAATTCATATGCTGAAGCTTTAACTCCCAATGTGAGCACATTTGGAGGTGGGCCTTGGGGAAGTAATTAGGTTTAGATAAAGTCATGAGGGTACTCCCACGATGCAATTAGTGTCCCTTCAAGAAGAGGAAGAGAGACCAGAGCCCTCTCGCTGCCAATTGAAGACACGGTGAGAAGGCAGCGTCTGCAACCAGGGAGAGTGCCCTTACCGGGAACGAATCTGCTGGCACCTTGATCTGGAACTCCCCAGCATCCAGAAATGTGAGAAAATAAATTCCTGTTGTTTTGTGCCACCTACTCTATGGCATTTTGCTATAGCATCCCGAGCTGAGGAAGACACTAGCTTCTTTCTTTTACCTTTTCTTTAAAAAATTACATGTAAAATAATAGTTCTAATAAGTAAATATTGGTTTGATTTTTTTTTTTTTGCACATACAACTAGGGGAAAACAGCACGCCATTGTATCTCATAGGATTACTTCATGCTTTATGAAAAGTTATGGATTGACTTTACTACTGAAAATGACAGATTTTGGCCCCATTGAACATTAAACAGTGTTTTCTGATTTTCATCCTAACATGCTTCAACTTTTTGCATGCTTGGTAAATACCCATAATATTGGCAGAGAGATTTTAGCCAGGAACAAAAAGAGAGGATTACCAAACCACGTTCTTCAACAATGGATGACATGATGCCATTCCAATGTATTCATTACAACATTGTATTTGGCATAACAGACGAGGAAGAGTTAGAGTCCTTATAAATGATTTTATGAAAAATATCTCCCTGAAAACTCCAAGGGTGGGAGCAAATCTCTTATATCATGGCTATGAGGAATATTTGCATACAAATTATTTAATGTAATAAAAATGAAAGTTATATCTCAGTAATCTCAAATAGTTGGCACCTTAGCTTTAAATCAGTTATTCAGAATGCTTTAACAATAACAATAATGCTACTAAAGGAATGATAACAGAAGGGGTGGAGGCACTGTAGATTTGCCACTAAGTTCCTAAGAAAACTACGGCTCTGATACTACCACATTCAGATCTGACTTCCTCTAAAGGATGTGAAAAGTCATTGTTTAGACATATGAGTAATAATGAAATACACTTTGCCCATAAGCTCGGCAAAAATTTGAATGGTGCTATTTGTCAAGGTTTTTGCGACTTTCTCAGAGTTCTTGGTTGCAGAAAACAGAATCTACTGTAGCAAATTTAAACAGAAATAAAAATTATTAAGAATTAGTAGATACTCAGAAAATTAGGATAGTTGGCGAAACAGGCTCTAAGCTAAGTGTTCCAGAATAGCTCTCAGAGCAAGGCTTCAGAAGCATCCTAAGGAGGGAGTTGCTCCATCCAGGACCCGGAATCACTCTGTCTCTGCCACCTCCAGCACCGGCAAAAAGGATGCCCGGTGCCCTGCCACTTCTCTCATGTAATTCTTTTCTGATCAAAGTTTCATGTGACTGACTCTATTGGTGGTTTCCTAACTGCAGAGGAAACTGGGAAATACAGTTTTCAAATTCTACTTTGGAATGGAGGCATTAAAATATGTAGAATTATCAAAACATGGAGATAGGGTCCAAAAATTTTGAGTAGCCGCAAATAACTAATGTTTTCTTGATAAAATACTGGGAATTGTGTACCCTCATAGAATTCTGATAAGACTATCAACTGGGGAAGGACTTTTGAAAGGCAACTGGTGGTACAAAAGACAATTTTAAATGCATATTCACTATTATTAGCTCTTTCAATTCTAGGAATATAGCCTACAAAAGTAATTACACATGTAACAAAAAAATGTATGTATAAAGATGTTTGCCTAGCATTGTTTGTAATATTAAAAATAATCAACATTAATTAAAGGCTTACCATATGCCAGGCATTGCTCTAAGTAATTTATATCTACCGACTTAAATCATACTCAAACCTGTGAAACAGGAAAAATTACTATTCCTATTTTACCATGAGAAAACTAAGGCTCAGAGAGGTCAAGTAATTTGCCTAAGGTCACACAATCAGTAAGTAGAAGGAAGATCCTAAATGTTCGTTGACACAAAAAGGCTTAATACCTTGTGGTTTATCCAAACTAGGGAACTGATGCCATAGTTAAAAAGAATGAGGTAAAACTATTTCTGCTGACATACATAGGACTCCAAGACATCATTACAAAAAAAGTGAATAAGATCCTATCTATATGGAAGATAAATATGTGCACATTCATACACATGCAGGTAAATGTATATAAAGGCAGAAGGAGAGAGGTTCTCCAATCCTCTGACAGCAATTAGCTACCTACAGGGATGGAGGAGATAGAGAGAGATTTTCGTGTCTTGTTCTCTGTTTCTGAATTAAATTTTTTATATAGGAATGCATTCTTCTATTTCATGTATAGTAAAAATTTAGGAAACAAATTTTAATGTTTGAGTTTTTATAAGGAAATATTCTGAGTAGGGAGCCTCCAAACTTAAAAAAGTTCTTGAAATTGGTTTGAGGGGAAAATCTAGAAATTTGGAGATTTAAGCATTCCTGCCTTAAGGTTATTCACCACTCACACCTATGATGGGTGTGAATAGTTTAATTTAGTTTTAGTTTTAGTTTAGTTTAGCTTTTGAATCATATCACATGGCTTGGAAATTTCTCTAATGGTCGTGAAGAGAACTACTCACTCAAGTGCTAATGTCTTTGCCTCTAAAGTAAGTGTCTGCAGTGGGATGTCACTTCTCTTCAAGCCAGACTGAACTGGTTCCTTTGTGAGTTAACCTTGAAACAGCAGCTCTCTACAACTTCTGCCTTTGGGTTGACTGGAAAAGGAGTCAGCAAGCATGCTGCCATATTGCAGCCTGTACTGCAACCATTGAAGTTCTGAAGTGTAGCTTGGCCTTGGCTGAGAACTGTGCACATTGCCCTATAACATGAAAGACTAGGAGGGTGGGCTCGAGAGGGTTGCTGATAACACAAAGGGTCACCTTGGTCCACAGGGACCACAGTCTTGGTGAGGAGCGGGACCAGATGCTCACTCACCCCTTTCGTCACCAAGCTGATGTAGTACACAGGAATCACCTAGGGAGCTTGTATATAAAACAGATTCCTGGGGACCATTCCCTGGAGGTTCTGAATCAGTGTGTCTGGATCTGTGTTATTAGTAGGTTTCCATAATGTTGTAGGAAGAATAATGCTCTCCCCCCCAAATAAAAAAGTGATCCACATCCTGATCCCCAGAATTTAAGAATATATTACCTTCCATGGCTAAGGGCTTTGCAGATGTGACTCAATTAAGGATCTTGAGATGGGGAGATTACCCTAGATTATCCAGATGGGTCTGGTGCAATCACAGGGTCCTTAAATGTGGAAGAGGGAAGCAGAAGAGTCAGAGTAAAAGTGATGTGATGTGAGAAAGGCTTGACCGGCCGTTGCTGTCTTTGAAGATGGAAGGGGGCCACATCCAAGGAATGGAGGCAGCCACTGTAAGCAGGAAAAGACAAGAAAATTGATTTTCCCCTAGGGCCTCCAGAAAGGAACATGAGCCTCCTGACACCTTGATTTTAGCCTAGTAAGACTCACTCAAGACTTCTGACCTCTAGAACTATAAGATAATAAGTTTATGTTGTTTTAAGCCACTAAATTTGTGGTAATTTCTTATAGCAGCAAAAGGAAACTAGTACACGTAAAATTATGATAAAAGTCCTTTGTCCTCTTCCCCCTCTATACTTATTCTTATTGAAATTTGTTTCAATCTCATGGCTATAAGTATCATCTTTATGCTAAAGATCCCTAAGTTTAAACTTTTTGCCAAACCTCTCTCCTGAACTCCAGCCTCACATATCCAACTGCCTACTCTACATCTCCAATTGGAAGTCTCACAGACTTCTCAAGCTTGACCTGTCCAAAACTAAACTACTAACCCACCCCTTCCCACCTTCCATCTTCTCTACTCACAGACCTTCCCATCTCAATCAAAGTCGTCCTGGTTCCAGTGTTTCAGGATAAAACCATGGAGTCATCCTTGACATCTTTTTTTCTCCCTTTTCTCTCATGTCCCATATTTAATCCGTCACCAAATTGTGTTGATAAGATTTCCAAACTATCCTGAGAGTCCAACCATTTTTACTCACCCATCTACCCCGCTAGCTGAGTCATCAGTTGGATTACTGGATCACTGCCACAGCCTCTTCACTGGTCTCCCTGATTCCACCCTTCCCTTCATATTCTATTCTCAACTCAGAAACCAACCAGAGTCATATACTAAAACACATGAGCTCTCTCAACTCTTTGCTGAAAACCCACCCTTAGCTCCTCATTTCACCTACACACCTCAAATGATCTGCCTCCATCTCGCCATTACCTCGCTGACCTCGTCTCCTCCTACTCCAACCTTGTGCTCTTTGTCCCAGCCACACGGCTCCTCCCTTATAACTGTCTCCTCTCCATGGAATGCTCTTCCCGCAGATATCTGCACCTCTGTCATTTCCTGTGTTCAAATGCCACCTTTCCAATAAAGCCTATCCCAATTAACCCATTGAAAATTGCAGCCCTCACCCCATGCTCCTGGCACTCTTAATCCCCTTTCTCTGCTCCACTTCTAATAAACACTGTTGTTTACTTACTTATTATGTCTACCCTTTATTATTTATCTCTCCCCACTAGAATGTAAGCTCTGCAAGGGCGGGAATTTTGTCTGTGTGGTTCATTGATGTATCTCATATTCCTATTACAGTGCTTGTAAGGGGCCAAATAAATATTTGTTAAATTTGTTGAAACAGGACCACAGACCACTGTTTAAGATACAGAATTAAGCATCTCCTGAAAGATGTATTTATCATATCATCATGGTGGCATTAGAATAAAACTCATATTAACTTGTATTATTGAATATCAGAATTGTGTTCTTTGAACAATTTGTGACTTTGGATCACAAAGTCTCTGACTCTTGTACAAGATATTCTTTCCTGGTAAAAGGACAACTTACTTTTGATGGTTTAATGAAGCATTTTAATATGTGGCCCACATGGAGCTCTCTCAGGAATTGTCATCAGTACATTTTGTTCCCTGGACCCTGAAACTGAGTTGTGGATATAAGGAAATAAGTCAGGCTTTATTTTTTACATAAACTGCAATGGTCTAGCGTTTTACATTGTTTGTACTTCTACCCACTGAAAGCAACCAAATGGCAAAGTAATTATTGATCACACAATATTCCTTGGCTTATGCTTAAAGCTGAAAAAAAAAAAGGTGCAATTGAGGGAAACTTCCTGGAAAATAGTCTCATGCGTTTTGGAGGTCAGTCATATTGTGTTCCAAATATGTAATTGAATCTGTGTCTTGATCAATAGAATAAGCAAATCATTAAACCTTGCCAGTTGGCTTTTCTTTTCTAAATAGTCTAGCTTAGTTTTATCTGATTGAGTAAAGAGCAAGCTAAAAACAAAACCTACACTTACCCTTGCTGTATAGATTTGGTGCTTCCTGGGATGTTTTAGAAAGTGGTGATTACTGGATAGCAGGAATATTCTTCAGAAAGGGTGATTGTCCCTTTGTTGTCTTGCATTCAAGCTTTGCAAAACTACTACTGTGCCTTATATTTATTGTGGTCTGTCTTGCCTCAGCATCTTACACATTTTCTTCCTCTTCTTTTTATCTTTTGGGTCTGAGCTCAAGAGCCAACGTCCGCTACCTTCATCCTTTTAATCCCATAGCTTCCTTACCGTCCCACGTTGTGATCATCTCAACGTTTACCACTCTATGTGGAAATCATCTGTTTCCTGGGCTGTTCTCTACTGGGCCATCTCTTTCCTCTCTCTGTCCCCATTTCTACCAGGGTGTATGGCACATGGTTCTGAGTGGGCACTTGACAGTAAATTCTTTGGTTGATCCATGGATGGATGAAAGGATGTTGAGCACCACTGGGGGTTGGGCCATCAGCAGGTAGAGAAATTAGTACAGAGCCTGATACCCGGACATCAGGAAGAGACACTACTCTGATCCCTGTACAGCTTTATAATAACCAGCACCTGTTCCTTTCTCTCGTCCATCCTAAAATGAGAGAAAGCTTAAGCTCAATGAGATCTTTACTCAAAAAATAATTCATTTTATACATGGAGTAAGAGAAACTCACAGAAGTTATAGAGTTTTTCTAATCTCATACAACTATCAAGTCACTCGCAAAGGAGAACAGGCTAAGTTTTGGCCTAGCACTTCACGCAGATTGTTCTGCCTTAGGTAGCATTATTATGGGAAAATGTACCCTTAGAGGGGAATTAGCCCGCACTAACACCCCCACCCGAGTCATCTCCATATTGTATGCCAGGCACTGTATCTATGTCATTTCCCCTCACTTTACCAATCCCCTGTAGGAGACCAATGTTTAGAGAGTCAAAGCAATGTGCTCTAGGTCACACAGCTACCAAGTGGTAGACTTAAAATTTTGACCTCAGGTTTTTCTGACTCTAACCTGAGAGCCTTCGCCAATGATACGCTGCTTCCAATAAACAGAGGACTCATCAAAGTCTTGGCTGTAAAAGAGCATGATTTGAATCACCAGACACAGAGCAGAAAAAGTTGTCTATTAGACATGAAAAACAAAAGAGCAATGGTTATGATCATATTAGAAGGCTTAGATATGGTGACTGCAAAGACCATTGGTCAGTTTAGCTGGTAACAAGTCCAGCTTCTCCACTGAAGGGCTTCTTGGTTTGGGGGGCAAAGTGCCTTTCAGCCAAGGCGGGGGAATTAATAGACTCTCTTTTCTCCTTCACAACCTCATCACCACACTTTGGCATTGGTATGAAAAAGAGAACCATCCAGAAGAAGAGCAATATAACTTTCATTGATTGAACCCTTACTGTATGTCTGGCACTGAGAGCTTCACAGCACTTCCCTCAATCTGCCCAACGACTCTCTGAAGTAGACATCTCCCTTTATAAGTGAGGGAACCAGGGGTAAGTTCATTTGCCTAAGGTTGCATAGACAGTGAAGAGCAGCGCCTGGGTTTGAATCATCTCCACCTGGCCCTGAAGAGCATTCATTAGACCACTACACTTTATTGCCTCTACCTTGAAGTAGGCAGCTAAACACAACCAACCACAAATGAGTGACCTTTTAGATAGCTGGTATATTTAAACCATTGTCTATTAATTCTTATATAAGGCTGCTTTCCCGTGGTTCTTCAGAGAAAAGCTTTAGAAAGGGGTGTAGGTTGCATGGACTATACAGTGGACTCTGTTTTAAACACTTTGGCAAGAGGAAGAAAATCTTTGCTTCTCTATGTGTCTCTCCTGCACGTGAGAACTGGTCCTCCAGGGGAAGCCACCTTTCAAGGAAAGAAACACTTAAAAAGGAACCACTCCCCAAAGGGCAATCAATTGATTTAGGGGTTAGACAAGAAGCAATGGACCATTTCCCCTTGGTGTCCTGAATAAATTGCTTCCCATTTCTTTGGGAATTCAATGATTTCTCTGGGATGGCCTGGCTTGATCAAATAAACTAATGAGTTCAGTCCCTGATCCCAATAGATAGCAACCATTGTTCTCTCTCTCCAACTACTCAACTAGAATTTATTGATCATGTACAATACAGGTCATGCCCTTTATTGGGTGCTTAAGAGAAAGGAAAAGAAACAAACAAAATCCCTTGGATCCCACTCTTGTGAAGCTGACAGTCAAGTGAGGGAATCCATTGTTAACCAAAGACTCACAACGATAGACACATATTGACAAATTGTGATGCAGAGCTCTGAAGGAAAGGACCCGAGTGATATGACACCATGCAGGTATGTAAATGGGCTTAGACTGGGGTTAGGGGAGGCTTTTCTGAGGAAATAAAGCTTGAGCTGAGATCTCAATATGGTGGAGGTGAGATTAGTCCATGCAGAGAGGATGGAGTGTGCAAAGGCCACATGGCGGGGGGCAGCACAGCACACCTAAGGAACACACAGTATAAGAAGAGAGGGAGTCAGGCCACCTGGGTGGGGCTTGCAGCCCTTATCAGGGACCCTGGTCACTATCCCCAAAACCCTGCATAGGCCTTGATTTAACACACACATCGAGGAGGGATAACATGTGTGTACCCTTGTTCTGAGGCCCTCTAGGACCTCGTGTCTAAAATGATGATTATTTCTGGGTCTTAGGTTAGCCCAGGGAGGGGGCCCTAGAGAAGCTCTCTTTCCACTTGACTTAGCTCTCCCTATCTTTTTGGATTTTTTGGGGCCCTAAAGGCAGGGATTTTTTTTTTTAACCACATCCATCAAAGCACTTGGGAGTCCAGAAATAAGAGCAGACAACAATAAAAAAATAAAAACTAACGCTTACTGGGGCTTTATTAGATTCTGACTAGGTATTGCACTGAGCATCTTGTAGGAATCATCTTATTGAATCTGCGAAACAAACCTGTAATATAGGAACCGTCAAGGCAGTGTGAGTCTAGGATTCAGAAAGCTGGAACTGCAGCTAGTGGAAACCGACACAAGCAAATTTACGTCGTGGGATCTGAGAAGAGCCTTTAATGTGTTTGACCAGTTACTGCAGGAATACTGAGTAGTGGTTGGCTGTTGATGTTAATTATGCATGTGGAAAGAGCTTTCTGAAGCCATCAGGAACATCCACCCACAGACCTTTCTCTTTTTGATGTCAGAGGCAGATTCCATCCTACTCAGGGTGAATGTGCGGCCTGCACATCAGGTATAATCATAATGCCCAGCATTTGTACAGAACAGGTTGTTTCCAAATGGCTTTGCATTCAATGGTGAGGTCACCTCCAGGCCTTCCTCTCCTGGGCAGCATCATTTGCCGCCCCCCTACCATTAGTCAGTCCTCTTGATTCAAAGCTAGAAAACCAGCTCAAACTGGCAGTGCAAGCAAAGAAATTGATTGGCTTACATAACTGAAAAGCTTAGGGGTAGTCAGCCTCCAGGATCAGCCTGTTCCTGGTGTGCTCTCCAGTTTCATCCACAACTCTCCTTCTCTCTCTTTGTGCTCGAGCTGAACTGAACCTCTCCCAGGTCCTTCAGCAAGACATACTTGCACCTGCCTTCCAGTCATCAAAGATGCTGCTTATGCCTATCCTTCCACATTGACTGATTCCTCCTCATTTCTTCCCCCATTACTAAAAATAAAGTTATTGGCACCTAGAGAGGTGGCTAGTCCCTAAAGAGGACCCTCTGTGAGCCAAGCCTCCTGATAGTCATCCCTTGTGTGGTCCTCTCCCTCACTGAGTCTGGGCTGGCTCTGGGAAACACTTTAACCAATAGGATACAGCAATAGTGGCTCCATTCCACAGTTCCCCTTAGGCCTTACAAAGGCATCACAGCTTCCACTTTTTCACTTTTGGGATGTCTTGGCTGTCATGTAAGAAGTCCAGTTACCCTGCTGGAGAAACCACATGAACAGGCCATGAGTAGGAGAGCCCCTGGAGCTGCACGGACAGAGAGCCCCAGTGGTCCCAGTTATCCCTCCTGAGGCCAAACCTTCCAGCCATCCCTGCCAAGGTACCAGACAATTGAGTGAGCCACCTTGGATGTTCCTGCCCATTTGAGCCCTGGATGAGTGCAGCCCAACCTAATGAATGGCACATGGAGCAGAATAATCCTCAGTGGTGCCCCACCAACCCATAGAATTATGAAAAATAATAAATTGTTGCAGTTTTAGGCTACTACCTTTTGGAGTAGATTGTTACGTAGCAATGATAACCCAAACTCTGAGTATCCTCCACGTCCTGCACTAGTTTCAGGTTTATAATTATAAAAACAATAGGGATGATCCACAGCCTCCCATAGATACTCATCTTTCCAGGCTGATCCTTCTCAGGGATATTTCCTGACTTTGCTTGCCAAATGAGCGTCTCCTCTAATAAGCTCTAACAACACTCTTTACTTCTCCATCATAGCCATTTGCATATTCAGAAGTAACTCACTTATTTATTTCATACCTGTTTTCACTGGTAGGATATAAGTCCTATGAGGGCAAAGTCCACGCTCGTCTGGCTCACCACTGTATCCTCTGTACCCTGTGCTCCACTTGGGACGTGATGGATGCTCACTTGGCGTCTGTTGGTTGGCTGACTGGCAGCAGCCTCCCTCTTGTCTGCTTTTTTTATGCTAGAGAAGATGCTTGGATGACTCCTTCACTCCTCATGTGACGACTGAGAGCAGACAAGCTACTTTTTAATGTGTTTAGAATGTTCAAGTCCTAGAAGAGCAGTCTGAACCTAAAAAATATGTTCCCTTTATAACAAGGACCTTTTGCTTATTTTCATTTGGAAATTGTAAGCATAGTAGTTGCCTGGCTTTTTGTTTGTTGTTTGTTTTTTATGATTTTCTCCAACTACTTCTTTCAAGAGCCATTAACACAGTAGCACCTTTTTCTTCCCATCCCTGAAACCCTCAGAGGCCTAGCTGTTGCAGGGAAGGATGAAAGAGAAGAAGAGAGTATTTTTATAGGTTTTAGAAGACTAAGAAGGTGGAATGTTTGATGTTCAGAGGAACACAGATAATGGTCCTTGGAGTCAGCTAGTCTGACTCAAAACAAGGACTAGAGCCCTTACTTTCCAATGTGGAACCCGGGTCCCTCTCTGCCTTACATCAGCAAACTCCTCCGGAGTTGAAAACACTTCCTGTTACCTGGCTCTGAATCAGCCATCACTCTGGTCCAGACTCCAGTCTCTCATCTGATTGGAGATAATGCAACTTTGCTGAAGCCGTTCTAGTAGGATGTTCAAAAAACAGCCTTACCAGCCAAGAACATTTAGATGTATTTGGATTTAATATACGTGCTAGATTTGAAATATCTTCGCTTTACTGGTTGATGGGTCATTAAGCCTTCTACTGTTTGCTAAAAGCTAAGGCCTTTTTATGTGAATATTTATTAGCTGCAGTGGCAGCTGAGGAATTCACAAACTATGTGACATAACCCAATATCATGGAACAAAGATAATAAAATTAACAACCTTTCATGTAATCGCATTATGAAAGGTATCATGTGATTTTATGAAAAAATAATGCAAGGTTGCAATGCAAATATAGCACAGTGATTCCACTCAGTGTTGTCTCATATTAGCTGCAGGATCTCAGGCAAGTTACTTTTTTGAACCTCAATTTTTTTTTTTTTTTTGAGGAAGATCAGCCCTGAGCTAACATCTGCTGCCGATCCTTCTCTTTTTGCTGAGGAAGACTGGCCCTGAGCTAACATCCATGCCCATCTTCCTCTACTTTATATGTGGGACACCTACCACAGCATGGCATGCCAAGTGGTGCCATGTCCGTACCTGGGACTTGAAGCCCGGGCCGCTGAGAAGCTGAACGTGCAAACTTAACCACTGCGCCACTGGGCCAGCCCCTGAACCTCAATTTTCTTATCTGCAAAATAGAGACAATAATTCTTATCTCATGAATTTCTTGTAAGAATAAGAAAGAGTGCATATTCATTCATTCATTAGTCATCCATCAACAAATTTATCAATTGCCTGCTATGTAGCAGGTATTGTTCTAGTCACAAAATCTCTACTCTTGAGGAATTATAATTTGTGGGCGTGTGTGTGTGTGTGTGTGTGTGTGTGTGTGTGTGTGTGTGTAGAGGAGGAGACAGCCAGTCAACAAGAAAACAAATTGAGGTCTTTGCAGAAAACAGATGGCTCAGTCAAGCTGGTTAATTGATTAGAGAGAGTTTAATAAAGAGGCTGATTATAAAGGTGCTATGGGATTAAGGGAAACCAGTGAGGTAGTGTGAAGGACCCTCGAACTAGCAACAGCAGACAGCTGTTACCCTCCAGGCCTCAAGGGCTAGGCACCAGTCACAGGAACCCAATGAGAGTCACCTGTAGCTGGGGGAGAGTGCTGCCTCTAGGAGCTGTGGCCATGGGAGAAGAAACAGAGCCACTGTCAAAGAGCAGTGTGGCAGGAAGGGGGACTGGGAGCTAGCACTCTAACCTTGTCCTCCTCCCATTCTCTGATCTCCTGCCAGTGCCCACCATTGGCTGAACCTAACTGGAATCTAGAAAGCCAGGGGCCAGAATGCCCATGTGAAGCAGTCCATTCTAGTGAGCCTCCCAGGGCACAGAGTGGTGCAGAAGAGTAGAGAGTGAATCTGGAGAGGCAGAAAGAAAATCTAGCAGAGCAAGTTAATGTATAATGTCTCTAGAAGGTGAGGAGTGCCATGGAGAAAAACAGAGCAGGGTAAGAGGGATGGGACACATGGAGCAAACAGGGAACTGCTCTGCTATTTTATATGGGACGGTCAGGGAAGTCCTACCTGAGGAGGTGGCCTTTGATTAGAGGAGGCCTATAGGAAGTGAGGGATTGAGTTGTGTGTTGAACAAGAGAAAGAACTTTTCAGGCTGAGGGAACAGCATGTGCAAAGGCCCTGAGACGGGAACATGCTCAATGTATTCAAGGAATTATAAGGAGGCTATTATGGTTAAAATACAGTAAGGGGAGGACAGGAGAAAATGCAACCAGAGAGGCAGATCATGTATGGCATTTCAGGTTTTTAGGTGACTTTGATGGGAAACCGTTGAAGGATGTGAGCAGATAAATAAAATATCCAGCTTATATTTAGATATAAAGTATATTCATCTATGTTGAGAATGGATTGAAGAGGAGTAAGAGTGGGTAGAGAAAGCCCATTTAGAAGTCTACAGCAATAATCCAGGAAAGAGATGGTGGTAGCTTGCATCAGAGGGTAGTTAGGAGGTGTGAGAAATTAGTCAGTTCTAGATGTATTTTGAAGGTTGAGACAGACTTTTTTGACAAATTCGATAAGGAACCTCCTTGGGTTCTACTAATTTGCTAGAGTGGCTCAAAGAACTCAAAGAAACCTGCTACTTACTAGATTATTGGTTTATTATAAAGGGATATCATTCAGAAACCGCCAGATAGAAGAGATACATAGGGCATGGTATGGGGAAGGGCGTGGAGAGTCTATGCTCTCTCTAAGCAGGCCACTCTTCTATATCTCCACAAGTTCACCAATCTAGAAGCTTGCCAAACCCAGTCCTTTTGAGTTTTTATGGAGGCTTCATTACATAGGCGTGATGGATTAAATCACTGGCCATTGGTGATTGATTCACCCTGGAGCCCCTCTCTCCTCCTTGGAGGGCTAGGGGGTGGGACTGAAAGGTCCAACCCTCTAAACACATGGTTGGTTCCCCTGGCAACTGGCCCCCACCCTTAGGTCACCAAGGGGCTTTCCAAAAGTCATCTCATTTCTATAACAAAAACACCTTTCTGGCACTCATCACTTAGAAAATTCCAGTGGTTTTAGGAGCTCTGTGCCAGAAATGGGGACAAAGACAAAATATATATTTCTTAGTCTAAATCACAATATCACAACTGCCTCTCCCTTTATTGACTTTCTCCACCACTTTCTGGCCCCACTTTAACAAAGAGAATGTTTATTCCAAAGGCAAGTGAGGCCGACACTGATTCCATGCTCCTCTTGAATAATACGTGCTTCCTAATATTAAAAATATCATTCCTCCCCTTCTACTTCCTATTGTCCCCATTGGTCCTGGTGAGACTTAGGGAAATCCAAAATAGTTCCACCTGACCAAAGATCTGGATAACCTACTCTAAACCATTCCACCTGATTCACTCACTCGAGAAAAAAAGTAATGTGCAAGAACTAAAATAATAATTGCAGCTATGATTTAACAAGAACTTACCCTGTGCCCAGTACCGTGCTAAGTGCTTTATATGCATTATCTTACTCAATCCTTTCCTCTACCAAATGAAGCCGACAATATTAGAACAGGACTAGACATCAGGAATGTCCAAGGGAAAAGGACCTATCTAATATCACAAAAATGCTTAGAGACTTCATGGAGTGCTGAAGACATGAGAAGTCAACATCTCCAACTGGGAGCCTGCTGCCTCGTCACCTACTTTGTGCAACATGTCCATTATTTTCTATTTCCTTTTCTATAAATAGAGTTTACATCCTTTAAGTGTTTTTGTTGCTATTGTCTATCAATCAACATCTTGTTGTGATGAGCAAACAATTTCAATTTCCGTTCCTCTATGAGAAAATAGGGATTCACAGTGCATAAAAATCATGCCTGAGATCACACAGGTAGTAAATGGTAAAGCCAGGTTTGGCCCAAGTCTAGATGATTCCAGACACAAAGGAACCTCTGCTTCATGTTTCCCCAGCCATATATATCCTGTAAAGATGAATGTGAGTAAGGACCTCGTAGTAAGGAACCTCTATAGCTATTGTTGGGGAAACAAGACATAGGAGTTGCTATGTCTGGGAGCTGAGATTCCAAACATCTTTAAACTTAGAAAAAATCAAGGTAGCATGAGATGGGGATTTCCTCCTTGCAGAAGGAAGAACATACGCAAAGGCAGAAAGAATATGTAGTATAGTCAAAGAAAACAAATAGTCCCCTGCTTACAATTTATCCTCAAGATAATTTTCTTATCTCAAAGAAGCAGACATCTGGGTAGCATGCTTAACTCCTTCTTCAAGTGAGGGCACTGATGCAAACGATAAAGGTATGAGAGCAATGGCATATAGGATTGAGAGTTAGATTGGGGCATACATCACAGGACCTTGAACGTCGGGCTGAGGAGTATGGACTTTATCAGGTAGGTGATGGGCACCATTGAGGGACAAAACATCTGAGTAATATGATCAGTATTACTCTATAATAATAACTCACAGAATGGATCTGAGTTGGGAAAGAAAAGGTGACCAGAGAGACCAACCAAGAGGCTGTTGCAGTAGATATGGGGTTATTTGTCACTGAGATAAAAGTTTTCATGGTAGGTAATTGAAAAAAAGTCTGTTGAAGGGAGGAAGCACCTTTATGCCTATAAATATAAATGTCCTAAATTGTTCTAAGAAGATTAACTGATATTTTACAAAATAGATTATAATGCTATTTAATTTGATAGACATAAAATTATAACTCCTTTTCTCTATGCTAGACACATAGTGGAATCCAGTCCCTTTTCCTCTACTTCAGAATCAGGTTGAACACATCACTGGTCCTTTCGGCCGTCACTGTGAGATCTTACTCTCCAGGGCTAGTGTTTCCTTAAGGTTTCACACCCTTGTTGAAAATTAGTGTGAAGTGTCTCTATGCTGTTTACACTAATTGGAGTTTGCCTCCAACATGAATCAATATTCAGAACGTCCTTCGTACCTCTTGCACCACAAATTGAAATTAACAAGTCGCTGGAGACAATTTTTATTTACAAAGTGCTGAAGTTTTAAGTTCCTTGGTAGAAAATTCACAGGATAGGAAGGCTTATGAACTGAAATTTAATCTATCACCTAGTTCTCTTTATGTCAAATTAAGAACATTGAGTGTGCTTCCTATGGAAAAAAAAAAACAAAAGGGAAAGAGGGGACAAAGGAAGGAAAATTATATTTATTTGAAAAGGAAGAGAAGAAAAATGTGAACAAGGACTGATGCTCCCAGACTCTCGGATTTATTATTTCCCATTATTGGCTTTGTATAGGCTAATTTCAAACAGTCATCTTCTTGCCCATAGTACGAGGACAGTGCATTTGTAACATAGCAACATATTTTTAGAAATAGACAGGCCTCTCACTATAGGGAGAGACCAAATGTACCTTATTGAAGATCATTTTTTCAGTGATTCTAATGAGAGTGACTGCAAAGATTGTTTTAGAAACAGAACTCTGGATGTTTAGTTCATGGTAAATAAACTGTTTCAAGCTCAAGAATTTTTAGGGAGTATACATTCATGCATCGCTTTATGATGGGGAAACTGACAAATGCATCATTAGGTGACTTTGTCATTGTGTGAACATCACAGAGTATACTACACAAACCTAGATGGTATGGCCTACTACATACCTAGGCCGTATGGAACTAATCTTATAGGACCACCATCATATATGAGGTCTGTTGACAGAAACATTATGCAGCACATGACTGTAGAAGGAGGAAATCATATGTGCAACATTTATCAAGGGACTTTATATAGAAGGAAACTCAAATTTGTTCTGCCTTAAAAAGAATTTCTTTCTAAGCAGAATACATTATTTTGCATTAATGCTGGCATTCAGTTATGTTTGCCTTACTGACAAATGAGATCAAACTATTGGATATGCACATAGTTTTCCCAAATGTACTAAAATTTAGGGCAATAATTTCATGAATATTCACCTTGCGTTCAAAACAGACCCAATTCCATAGAACAGTTAAGATGAACTCACATTTCAAGGCTTTTCGTTATCCCTTAGGGACACATGAATGCACTATAATACAGTCCTTCTGAATCTAAACCTATTGAAATATGTCTATATAAATAATTATTAGGCAGGATTATTTGAGAGGCCTAAGCCAGAAGCTTGGGAGTCACCTCTCACTCCTCAGCCCTAACATACACTTGGTCACTAAGGCCTATTTGACTTCTCTGGCAGACAATGCTGATTGTCTACCCAACAGCTGTTTCTGGCCTGCCTTCTTTCTTGCAGAGAAAATTCCATCTCTATTCAAATACTGAGCAACCGTGTGTTTCCAGAGAGGCTTGGTGAATCTTGATTAGTCTAAGCCAACAATAGTCTTTCCATTCCCCTTGTAAGTGATTGGTTCCGGTTGCGCATGTGATGCAATCCTGGTTGAACAAATGAGGAGACATCTGTTAATAAGAAATACGTGAATTAAATAGTTCCTTCTCCCTACTCTTGCCAGAGTGATTATTCTAACATGTAGCAGTCTGTGTTGTTTCCCTTACTTCCAAATTTCACATACAATTCTCTGTGCCAGGGTGCCAGCTTCCTGTCCTAATATTCCACTGACTGCGCTGTGTTACATTTATGGAACTGCTTGTGATTTCCCAAATGCACCATGTAGCACACCCAGAGCACATTTGTGCCTACTTTTTTCTCTTCTGAAATGGCCTTCCCCACCGTTCATTCATTTTGGCAAACCATCATTCATCCTGACCTATGACCATTCCCTCCTTATTAGAATTACTTATTGCTTCTTTCATGCTACAATACACACTGTGCACCCACTATTGTAATTACCACAGTGCATTCTAATAACTTATTTGTGCATCTCTCTTCTTTACTTGTCTATCACCTCGAGAGGAACAGATATTAAGTTTTTCATTACATTCCTAGCACCTAGTGTAGATCTTAGCCAGATATTCAATATATGAATATGGAAGGAAGAAAAGGAGAGGATCCACGTATGAAAGCTGCCGTAAAGTAAAAAGTTTTGAGTACCAGAATGCACTGTATGGGCTGTTTTCCTTGGTTATAGAATAGTAACAGTAGTAGCAGCAGTATCAACATCAATACTTAACACTTATTGAGTGTTTTACAAGCACAGAGCTAAACATTTTATATAATTTATTGCATTTAAATTTCATGACAACACAGTCAAGAAGGTAATATTATTATCATCCTCATATTATAGACAAAGAAACTGAGGCTTAAAGACATCCCTATTTCAAAGTAAGTGATGGCAGAGTCAGGATTCAAACCCAGGTCTTACTCCAGAGCTTTTAACCAACGATCTGTAAATATGCTATTCTCCTATTTGTTTTAGACACACGTTCATACCAAACAGAGGGAAAATCTGAGCCTGGGGGCTTTGGCTGATGGTCTTGCTATCACTGGCTCTCTCCCTCAAAATCTCCTTTAGAATGAACTGGGATTTCTGGAGAATCAGGTACTATGATGATTTTGTCTACCAGTCATTTTTGCTGGCTCTCAACATGAAATCTCCTTTCCAATCTGATAGCTCATCAGAGTCAGCTAAGCTAAAAACCCCAGGAGTCTCTCGTTTTTTTTAAAGATTGTCACCTGCACTAACATCTGTTGCCAATCTGTTTTTTCCTTTTTTTAAAAATTCTTCTCACCAAAGCTCCCCCAGGACATAGTTGTGTATTCTAGTCGTAGGTCCTTCTGGTTGCGCTGGGCTCTTATACCTATACTGTCTATCATCCAGCTAACTAATAATAAGGATGCAGGTGGTTCTAAGACTGAACAAGATGAATGGCTTGCTGAGCTGGCTAACCACTACTCACTTCTAGAGCTTTACTTGAAAAGGACCCCAGCAGTTCTGAAAGACTCCCCAAGAAAGACACACCAGAAAGAATTCAACCTCCTTAGAGAAAGCTGGACCATTACCCTACACAAGGACGTTTCCGGTATCCTCAGGCTTCTAATGGACCTTCTCCTAGAACCTGCCTAGTAGTTCTCTACCCCATCCTGAGACAAAGCTTAAAGTTCTGGTTACCCCCCAAAACGCAGACTCCTCCTCAGAGACGCTGGGGACTATTCATTCATCAATTTTGAGTTGAGTCACTGTTTGCTACCACATTCAAGTGCTGTGTGGAACTAATGCAGACACAGTCCTTATCCCTAAGAAGCAGCAATCTAGAATACATTTGTATCTTTATAAAGGTGGGGAAAGTGTCATAGCACCATTTAAAGGAGGTCGGCAATTCTCAGTCATTAGATATAGAAACACTATGGAACTCACTTTGCTTCAAGGAGGCTGCCATAATGGGTTCTTCAGTTAACCCAGTGCAATTTCATGGTTCTTGTAAAAAACTATAAGGTCGGGGCTGGCCCCGTGGCCGAGTGGTTAAGTTCGTGTGCTCCGCTGCAGGCGGCCCAGTGTTTCGTTGGTTCAAATCCTGGGCGCGGACATGGCACCGCTCATCAAACCACGCTGAGGCAGCGTCCCACATGCCACAACTAGAAGGACCCACAACGAAGGATATACAACTATGTAATGGGGGACTTTGGAGAGAAAAAGGAAAAAAATAAAATCTTTAAAAAAAAAAAACAAAAAACTATAAGGTCGTTACTAACCTGAAGGCAAATGCTTCAGACTGAGATATTGGCTTGTCTGCTTACTGAGGTAAATTGGGTCTATTATGGAAATGTACACTCACATAGTTCAAGAAATGTGTAAATTTCTCAGAAGTATAGATTTCAATTAGTCCATCCATGATAATTATTATTTTTTCTCAGGAAATTCGAGGGTTAAAATGTTAATTGGAAGATAAACAAAAATACAGTGAGGTCTTTAGGAGAGGGGCATTTATAATTCTATGGGTATTCAGAGGGACAAACAGCTTCTAGCTGATGGAATCAGGTATAGAATAATTCACAGGAAAGTTGACATTTGGGCAAGAGGAGGTTTGGGACAGGTTGAGAAAATCACGTTAGTAAGGGCACGGCCATATGCAGACATGTAGGTTTAGGTAATGTTATAAAATGTTGGGCTTGAATTGGAGGTGAGAGAGCCTCTGCCGGGATATACTTGGTCAGTAATCATTCACTGCGCCTATAAATCCTTCCCCTTTCACGAGTCAGCAGTGGAGGAGGGAAGAGCTGAAATGGTCAGGTACTCAGGTTTTTATTTAGCACCATCTGGCTCTTTTCTGGATCAGCAGTCCACACAATTTGCTCAAGGTTCATGGTTTCATAATATCCTCACACTATTGACACTGTTTATGAATTTCCTCTCAACTCCAGTTATCCAAAGCCTCTCTGATCTTAAAAATTCCCTCCTTATTCTCACTCTTCAAATATACGTGAGTTCTGAACACATACCGGATGTCTCACTCAATGGAAATTTGAATACACTTGGGACTGAGGCGGTGCTGACAAGAGCAGGTGAAAGTCAAGAATCTTTTTGTATGGTTCTTGAGTAATATGATCTTTCAAAACAAAAAAAATCACAGAAAAACCCATTCTGCTCCACTCCTCTCTACTAGTCACTTTTCACTAGGCATTTTCTTTCTGTTGAAAGCATCAACATTTCTCCTCTTGAAATGAGTATTTGTTGCTTTAAGGCCACTCAGCAATCCTTCGTTCTTCCTAACAATACTTCAGTTTCCAATGGAAATTTAACTCTTCTCCATTGGGTATTGTTGTGGTGAAATGGTAAATCTACAGGCCTGGGAGCAATAAAACAAGCCCAAGAGAGGTCCCTGGAAGCCCTCTCTCATGGATTCTTCCTCTCATTACCCTGGTTCAGCCCAGAGACAAGTGACCAGAGCCAGCCAATCAGATGCCCTGTTCCAAAACCGCATGTGATGGATCTCTGGCCAGATTGCTGTTCTCTGTTAGACCATTCCTCTGCTTCCTGCTTCCTTCCTATTTCCAAGTATAAGTCTCCAACTTCCCATCAATAGTTTTTGCTTTGTGGTTTTTTCCCTGTTTCTCCAGCATACTTAAAGCCTTTGCTTTATCTGAAATTCCTCGATCTGAAATTCCTGCCCCCAAACCTTTGGGAAGGCATGGTTTAAATAGAAAGATTTCTCATTTTCCCAGGCAGCTATCTAGGATTAGTCTGAGGTGTTAAATTACTGAAAGCACCAAATGAATTTCAAAGGTGATAATAAAGTGCCAGTCAAAATATTAAATTATTACATTACATTTTCTAAAAGCATAGGATATCATATACTCAGTTCTCTAGATGTTATTTTCCTGATCTGAACAATAATTCTCTACTGTCTACATAAAACGTAATGTGTTCAAGACCTAAATTATTTTTGCTGTCATATTTCATCCTTTTTTTTTTTTTACCTAGTCAAATTTTCATCCAACTGAGCAACATACTAATATATCTTCTAGGCTTCTCCATCCGTGTGCCTCAGCTCTGCTGTTTCCTTCATCCCAAATATCTTTATCTCTCTCTTCTTTCCCTGTCTTTTCTACATATATATTACTACATTAAAAACCTCTTTTTTCCACCAACTTTCCACTACTAACCACTCAGAAACACTTTTTTGTCAAGTTCTCCATGCATTTTATGTGCTCTATTCCTGTGGGACTTAATAGCAGGTGGGAAGACCCATTTGTATGCATGTGTTATGTCCCCTCCGAGACTACAAGCTCCTCAATAAGAGGGCAGAGAAAAGATCTTTTTTGTTGCATCACAGAAATACCTGACATTCAAATATTTATTGAGTACTCTTCTGTGCAAGGCATTATTCCTGGTGTGTCAAATACCAAAGTGAATCAAGTAATGCTGGCCACTGTCATAACCCACATGTGAAATGAGAAGGGTCTAGAGTGGGTGATATCTAACATCTTTGTTTTTCTTAAAAATCTAGAACTCGCAGTCTAGCAGTAGAAAAATACACACACAACAAACTAAACACGAGAAATATGGAGAGAAAATAAACGTTAAGAATGGAGGAAACGTATATAAGAGAATTAATTCTCTAGAGGAGAAGGAGGTTGGGGTAGGCTTCACAGAGAAAGCACAATAGTTCGCACATGATAATTAAGTGTATATCTGTGGAGGAAAAGGATATGCACGGACACATTTAACAAACTGTCTCATGTTGAGTTTTGTGTCAGAGGAGAGAACAGTGCCTTGGATGACGCATAGTCAGAAACAGCTCTCCTCATGTTTACATTTTGATTTTGAAGTGTACTGCATGATCTACACACCTGATTATTTCCAGCATACCCTTCTCTGAAATCAAGGCTACTATCTGAGGACTAGACCAAGGGAGGAAATCCATTCTGGAGCTAAAATCTACCGTGGAAGATTCATTTAGTGGTTAATCAGGAATCGGTTACATTTAGCTAGAAAGAAAAGAATATAGAAAATTAGGTTATAAGTAACTCTCAGAGCATTGGTACTGGAAAGTGGAACCATGAGGATTGTCTTTTCAACTCCATTTTCCAGGATGACCTCTACTTGCCTTGCACCTGTACATAGTCAGTGGTGAAGAAGTGTACACCATTTTGAAAATTCAGCTGTCTCCCAGGAAGCCAGTGGATCTGAGGCAATAGTTCTTTAACCTGAAATGCCAAACTCATTTTTTTCCTAATCAGAGGTGGATCTACTCCTACCACGGTGAGGCTACCATGTTTATTTCCAATTGATCAATAGTGACACCTGCTGGCTCAGGAAGAGAGGCACTTTGTCTAATGTGACTATAAGTTAACTGTAGGAAATTGTGGATATAGCTATCAATCCTAAATGCCAAAGTGGAACAACTTCAAGACTAAGCTTATTGTTATATGGAAATTCTCAAGATGGTGACAAAAATGAATCAGTATTGAGATGTAGATACTTGGTGGTCACGCAGAAACATGGCCCCAGGCTTGCCTAACCCTTGGAGAGAAGACAAAGGTATTCTACTGGACCTGGCTCTCTTTGCCTCACTCCTGGATTAGGCTAGCACTTTCTGATCCCTGTTCCTTTAGTCTCATTTTGCTCCAACCCATCCTACTAAAGCAACTAGAGTCATGCTTCAAAACCTGAATGTGATTTATGAGGGGAAAAGGAGCTGTGCGGTGCACAGTGTCACTGTAACATCCACTTAGATCGGGTGGCAGGACCCAAGGTCACAATCAGATATGCTCTGACAGGCAAAGATGCAGGTGCCAAGGGTGTGAGCTGACACGTTTCACAGTGTGGTGCCTGTGGGGTGGCCTGGTAGGTCTGTGGAACAGGACTCTCTCTCAGGCGCTCCAGCCCCTGTTCCTGCTCTCCTCTCAGCTTTCATCACCACTTTGAGTGCCTCCTGCCTGTCCAACCTCTCAGGCTGTGCAGATTCCCTGCCTTCCCACAGCTCCGTTTCCTTGGTCTGTTAGTCCTGAGGAGGAAAAGCTCATGCTCTGAAATTACTCTTCCCGACTCCCCCGCTTTGCCATTCCATTTGGTATCTGCTCTTAGTTAGTCATTTTGAAAAAAAAAAAAGATATCAAAGTTAAGCTAAGTTAAGTAAATTTGCATTTTTAATGGGAACACCTTGGCAGAGTATATACTTAACCTAAAATAATGTATCTTTAATGCCCTAATGAGCATTGTGCCAAGGAGCAAGAAAGAAATATTTGGAGTGGATGGGAGGAAACCTTCCAGATGCACTGCAAATGGATACATATACATAATAACAATAATAACAAGTCATTCCTAATATTTATTGAGTACTCACGTGTATAACATATGGTGCTACATATTTGACTTCTCTTACCTTATAGAAGCATCACAATAATCTTAATAGATAGGAATAATTATGCTTAGTTTATAGATGAGGATACAAATGTGCAGAAAATGTAAATAACTTGTCCAACATCACAGAGCAAATACATGGTGAGCCTAGGATTCTAATCAGGGTCTTTCTGATTCAGAATCCATCCACTTAACCGATTATGCTCTGTTGCACATTTCCATGAAGGCTGGCCCACATCATCAAGGACACCTAACTGCTTGGACCAAGGGAACCAAGGCATGGGCTGCACAAGTAACAGTTCAAAGGAACAATTTCACAAAAGAGTCATGTAAACTGTGAAGTGCTGCATACCTGCTAATTTTTATTATAAGAAGAAGAATGTGGCATAAAGTTTTAGCTTTTCTGTAATTCTATAAGAAGACAAACGGCATGGGAGTGAGGTTCAGAGTGACAAGGAGCTGAGAAAAGATCATTTCCACAAACACAATGAGTTCTTCTTTTCCTTTGTGAACATAGAAGAGCCAGGTTGGGTTCAGCTCCCTAAAACATGCCAGCCCTGTTGCTCCACTTGCAATCAATCAACCTCACTTTTTGAGCATTTGGTGTCACCAGCATTGCTTTAGGTTCTGCATATGTCTAACACCATAATCTTTTTGTACAATAATAACAAAAAGTTGAACAGGCGATACGTTTACCTGTTTCAAATATCAAGATGATATAAAAAGGGATACATGGAGTAGCTCATTCCTATACCATTCCCACTCTCCTGTTCCCCCTCACTCCTACAGACACCATTTCATTAATAGTTTCCCGTTTAGGGGCCGGCCGCATGGCTGAGTGGTTAAGTTCGTGCGCTCCGCTTCAGCGGCCCAGGGTTTCACCGATTCGGATCCTGGACGCGGACATGGCACTGCTCCTCAAACCATGCTGAGGCGGCATTCCACATGCTGCAGCTAGAAGGACCCACAACTAAAAATATACAACTCTGTACTGGGGGCGCTTTGGGGAGAAAAAGGAAAAATGAAATCTTTAAAAAAAGTTTCCTGTTTAGCCTTCCATTGCTCTTTATGCAAGTCTAAGCAAATATGAATATATATTCTTATTTTTGTACTGGTATAGAATGAAAGGTACTATATACACTGTTCTTCAGATTAATTTTTTCACTTTAACTTATCCCAAAGATCTCTCCTTATCTACTTACCTATCTGTCTATCATCTATCTACTGCATGGTCTTCAAAATTCTTTTTAATTTTAAATTATCTGGGAAACATTCCGAAAATAACAAGAGACTAGTACCTATTTCTGAGCGTTAGGAGTGATAATACAAACATGAGAGGATTTCAGAGGCTGGAGAGATCACAGATGCAATGGGAATCAATAAAATGCCTTGGGAGTTGGCAGGGGGAGGGGACACCATCCCTTGAGCAAAGAGGTAGCTAAGCCATCACATAGCTTCCCTAATCCACAGGCAGGTGAATTTCTTGTTAATGTCAATGAAATGCTTTTTACATTTTGTTAGTTAGCTTCCTTCAGTCTCCATTTAGATTCAAGCCAAGAAGCAAACACTGTGTTAATTGGTGCGTTTTCCCGTAGAAACTAATTATAGCCCCATGCTTTCAAAACAAGGCAAATTGTTAATGATACTTTACCCGACAAAATAGAAATAAAACTATTTTGCTGTGAAGGAGGATGCTGAGATTGTGTCACAAAAGCCATTTTAATCACAATTATAAAAATGAGGTGAACTGCTGGAAAGGGCCCAACCCGGGTCCATCATGCTCACCTGGTTCTCTGGGGTGGGGAGAGATGGGAGGGTGGATGGGAGCATCTTGCCTTGGGCTTCGACATTCCAGTTGACAGTCCTGAAAATGACAGTTCCTATAGCATGGGGGCTGCCCAGGCCTCCTTTCTGACTGTTCATAGATTTACACACAGCCATTCTGTGAGCTACTTGACAGCATTCATTCGTTTGTTTAACAAATGTTCACTGAGTGTCTGTGATGTGCCAAGCACTGTTCTAGGTGCTGAGATCACAGCAGGTGATAAAACGGGATAAAAAACAAAGCAAAACAGACCAAAACAACACAACAACAACAAAAACCCTGTCCATGCCGCTTACATTCTATTGCACAAGATAGACAATACCTAAGATAAATAAACCAAATATATACTATGTCAGATGGCAGTAAGTTCCATAGAGAAATAGAAAGTAGGGGAGTTGGAAAAGAGTGTGGGGGTACAATTTAAAATAGGATGGTTAGAACGGGACTCCCTGAGAAGGTTGCATTTGAGTAAAGACCTGAAGCAGGTAAGTATTAAACCTTGTGGGTTTCTAGAAAAGGAGAAAATATAGCAGATGCAAAGTTGACATTTATTCAGAAGGGTTCAAAAGACTAAACAGGTTGTGAAAATACTGAAATATGTCTTCACTGTTTGGTAAAGCTACCTTCCCAGGCAGTAGACAACCAGAGGATGGACTCCTCACCCAGCAGAGGGCCCCCAGGACTCTGGCCAGCATTCATTCTGATTGGTCCATGCCTGAGGATGGTAGTTAAATACAACAGTATCACCTCTGGACCAAAGGAACAGCAAGTGCAAACGGCCAGTGTCAGAGCACCAGGGTGTTTGAAACAAGGAGGCAGGAAGCCAAGCGGCTGCAGTAGAGTGAATGAGGGAGAGGAGGGTGGCGTGGAGACAATGGCAGATGCTGTACAGCCTCAAAGGCCATTGAAAGAACTGTGGTTTTTGCTCTAAGAAGCCATTGGAAGATTTTGAGCTGGGGAGGGACATGCTCTTCCTTGGGCGAAAGGATCATCTGGCTGCCCTGTTGAGAATATACTCAAGAACTGCAGGTAGAAACAGAGAGTCTAGCTAGGGAGGCTATTGCATTTATCCAGGCACAGCATGAGAGCGGCTGTATTAGTTTCCTAGGGCCGCCATACAGATTACTGCAAACTTGGTGACTTAAAAGAACAAAAATTTATTTTCCTACAATTCTGGAAGCTACACTTCTGAAATCAAGGTGTTGGCAGGGCCACGGTCCCTCTGAAGGCTCCAGAGAAGAATCCTTCCTTGCCTCCTCCAACTTCTGGTGGTTCCACACATCCCTTGGCCCGTGGCAGCATCACTTCAAACTCTGCCTCCATCTTTACATGGCCGTCTTCTCCCTGTGTAGACATCTCTCTGTGTCTCTGTATGGAAATCTCGCTCTCCTTTCTCTTACAAAGACAACAGTCATGAGATTTAGGACCTACCCTAATCCAGGATGTTCTCAACTGGATGATCTCTGCAAAAACCCTATTCAAATAAGGTCACTTTCACAGATACCAGGGTCGGGATTTAAACGTCTTTTTGAGGGACGTGATTCAACCCACTCTGGTAGCTTAGACCAGAGTAGTAGCAGTAGATGTGAAAAGATATGTTCTGACTCTCAACGTATTTTGAAGACAGAGTTAATAAGATTCTCTGAAATGTTGGAGATGTGGGACATGAAAAAAAAAGAGAAGTCAAATTTGATTCCGAAGTTTTGTTCTGGGCATCTGGATGGATGGAGTTGCTATGGAGGATGGAGAGGAGTGAAGGGGGACAGATTTGGGGCAGGGCTCAGGAATTCAGTTTTGAATATGTTAGGTTGAGACGTCTATTAGACATCAAAGTAGAGGATGAACCGGCAGTTAGGTTCTCCCTCCTAATTTTCATATATTCCATATAACCTACCCAGTGTGAGGCATGGCAGATGTCCTGATAAATGGTAGATGTATATATGAATGAATGAATCAATGACTGCTAGTAGAAAAAGCATAGTTAAAACAAGAATGATGTTTTAAAAAGTTAGGATGAAAATGATGCTTAGTAAGAACAGAAACGAACATTTGAATACCCTTTCTCATTTGCAAACTGCTTTTCACCTGCCTTGTTTTAACTCTTCCTTAAGTAAGTGATCTTTAACGCTATATCTATCCTACAGTGAGAAAACCGAGAACTAGAGAGGTGAGACTACTTAACCAAGCTGTCCAGAGAGAAGGAAGAAGGGGACTTCAACCCCAGCCTTCTGACCCCAAATGCCAAGCCCTTCTCACTACACAGAGTCCCGGGGATGTATATTCTAATTGGGAGATAGGCGGACCTATTCCTACTGATATTCACAAATATCTTATGTCAGACCCAGCATTAGAAAATTAGCTTAGGTTGTAGCAAACGGTCTTCAGGGCACACTTTTTAAACCCCCAACCTCTTTTAATTTGAAATAGATGACAAAGTTGGAAAATAACTTTCCTGAATATAGCTATTCCACATCTTTTCTGTAAAAATGCTAGACACACTGTGCCAAACAGTGCCGATTGAAGCACTTATCTGCAACAAAGAAACGCCCTCCTTTTCTCTCAGCAAATAGAAGTCTGGAAATCAAGAAATTTGCATTTTTAGTGCCACCTCTCTCACCAACCCTTTGTGAGACCTCCAGCGAGCCACCATTTCTCTGGATCACATATTTGGAAAAGTAAAATGAGGGATTGAGACTTGATGATCTCAAGACAGCACAGCGTGGTGGTTTAGATTGCTCATGGGCTCTGATGTCAGACAGAATCGGGTTCAATTCCCAAGTCTACTGCCTACAGCCATGAGTCGTTTAACAACGGGGATAGGTTCTGAAAAATGCATTGCTGGGAGATTTTGTTGTGCAAAGATCACATAGAGTGTACTCACACAAACCTAGATGGTATAGCCCACTACATGCCTAGGCTGTATGGTACTAATCTTATTGGACCACCATCGGTATATGGTCTGTTATTGACTGAAACGTGGTTATGCAGCACATGACCGTACTAGCTATGTTAGCTTGGGCAATTACCATCTTTAAGCCTTCATTTCCTCACTACTAAAATGAAAATAATCCCTACTTTACAGCATTGCTGTATAGACTAGATAAGATAATGTACGAAAAGCACTTCACACAGTGCCTGGCAGATCGTGAGAGGTCAACCCAGTTCACTACTACTATTACCATTAGATTATTGTGTATTCTTGCCCTTTAGAAAATGTGTGCTTGGGACCGACGATGATGTAGTGGTTAAGTTCGCATGCTCTGCTTCAGTGGCTTGGGGTTCACAGGTTCAGATCCCAGGTGCAGACCTAGCACCACTCATCAAGCCATGCTGTGGCAGCATCCCACATAAAATAGAGGAAGATTGGCACAGATTTTAGCTCAGTGACAATCTTCCTCAAAGAAAAAGAGGAAGATTGGCGACAGATGTTAGCTCAGGACCAATCTTCCTCACCAAAAAAAAAAAAAGAGAGAGAGAGAGAAAAGAAAAAAAGAAAATGTGTGATACTACATGACAGGTGGAAACCAAGTCATGCAGTTGAAAGAGTATGAAATAAAAGCCACAAGGCCTCGTTTATCTAATTTACTGACTCACCCATGACCTGTACTTTTCCTGCTCTGAGTCCTCATTTATGGATCTTTAAATTGGGTAACATAGCACTTTCCACTTCCTTTACAAATATGCAGGATGATTAAAAACTTCTATGTTGGGGCCAGCCCCGTGGCGCAGCAGTTAAGTTCGCACGTTCCACTTCTTGGCGGCCCAGGGTTCGCTGGTTCGGATCCCAGGTGTGGACATGGCACCGCTTGGCATGCCATGCTGTGGTAGGCGTCCCACATATAAAGTAGAGGAAGATGGGCACGGATGTTAGCTCAGGGCCAGGCTTCTTCAGCAAAAAAGAGGAGGACCGGCAGTAGTTAGCTCAGGGCTAATCTGCCTCCAAAAAAAAAAACCTTCTATGTTATTCACAAACCTTGCTTCCCTAATATTACCAATAACTTCTTCCCTTTACAGCATTAGCTAGATTAAGGCCTCTTGAAAAATCTTTTAGCTTTTAATTACAAAGAAATAAAAATGAAAAATCAACTAAAGTGTTAAAAGCAGCAAATGGTGCATGAGAAAAACAGGCAAAGCTGTTTCCAGCAACCAAACTTTATTATAAGTAAGAGCTGCTTAAGAAAGCACAGGCTATTTCCAGTAACATACAAATATAGATGCCCTGAGTGACACCTTAGTTTCTCCTATAGCGAACAACACTGTTGCTAAGAAAAGAAAAGGCATTTTCTTAACTTAATGGGAAGCAGAAAGAGAACATCACAGACAACAGATATGTTCAGACTGACACATGACTCCGGAACAACTGTCTGCTTAATTGTTAGTTCAGGATCTGGGAATAGATTTCCCAGCAGTGGGTAACTACAAAGGAATGCGGGTGCTCCTCGCCATTGGCTAGGCAGACCGAGTACAGACTTTTGGTTCCCTCTGACATGCTCTGCTACTCAGAATTAGGAGAATGTTTTGTGCTTATTACACTGCCTTGCAGTTGGTCGTCAGTAAATGTTTGTTGGGTAAGCAAGTGGAAATAATCCAGTTCATTTGAGTTCTATGCTTTATTTGAACCTCCAGTAAAGCATGACCATGTTCTCCCCTCCATTAGAGCTGCTCATGCATGGACTGTTTTCCACTCAGATTTGAGAGGGCAGCGGACACGGCCTCAGCATCTTGGCTTCCCAAATATCTTCCATGTAGTAGGAATCCAATACATATTTTTGCAATTGCGTTAGAGCTAATGGCTTTTAAACCCCTTTAGTACGACCCTAGGGGGAGCTGATGCCCAGCTCTTCCTTCTGCGGTCACGAGTGCATCTGTGAAGAGCCTCTCTTTGCTCCCCTGTCATTGCTCACCCAGAGATTTCCAAAGTACTGTTCTCTGCAAGGCAGGCCAAGAGATACACAGGTGACACAGGCAAGGTTGTTGCCCTCAAAGAGTTCACTGCTTGGGAGGAAAGAGATGACACACATGAACAGAAACAGGAGACAGAATGAAATGTGATCGTGTGGTACCAAAGAGGTAAAGCTAAGAGCCAGAGATGACTGTTGTACCAAGAAGATGTGCTGTTCAGAAAAAGTATTTACACTGAACATTTTAAAGATGAACAGCAGAGACTTGAACTTTTAAAAGGCGTATGGCCGGCAGTCCCTGGGGCAAGGCACCCTGACTCCCCACCTTGGTACCTAAGACAAAAAGATGAAAAGTAGCCACATTGAAAACTAATACAGATGGAAAGCCCGTGGCTAGAATCTAGGGTGATTTTTCACTGCATCTAAGATCAATGGAGCTGGTTTAGGAAACTCGCTTAGGAAAGAGTGTGTCCATACTTTACCTCTTGAAACAGCCTTTCCAATTACAGAAAGATGGCGGAAAGAAAAACCTTCTACCACTACCTGCTATCTGGTTCAAAGACTCAGAATCTCTACCAAATAGAAAACCAGTCAGCCTTTAATACATGGCTACAAATTTTGAAGATCTTCTCTGCTCCCACTTTTCTGTATCTATTTGTAAACAACTTCCATAAAATAACTGGCTAGAAAGGAGTGGTTGAAACTGGTTTTATTACATTGCTTCCTGTGATATGGTTCTTGTAAAGCTAGAAAAATCCTAGGAATGATGCATGCTAGGAATTGTGGTTTTCTAAATATTGCATTAGTTCATAATATTGAAGAAACAGACAGTGTATGTGGGAGAAAATGTTAGTCCCATATAACAGAGCCACACGAGATGCATTGCTGTTTGACACTGCAAACTGAGCTGCAAATTAGAAACAATTACTAGAGGAATTTAGAAGAAAATTTGATCAATATCCAAGGGGATAATGATAGAGACAAGGGAGACCCATACAACCCATCTACGGACAAATGCCAAGCTCTGAAAGATCTCCCCTTGCTTGTGCTTGAATAAAGAAGACCTAAAACCCACCAAGGGGCCTAAAAAAATACTGCAAAATAACGGAAAGTAAAAAGTCATTCTGAAATTTTGGAAGAACAGATTTCTAAAAATGATTTATACAGAACTCAGAAAAAAATTTTAGAATATCATGTGACATCATTAATAGGATACTGGAAGATTTGGTCCAAATGAAACAGGAGCAGAAAGCTATCAGGAGAATAAGCCAAGATAAGAACGGGGGCGAGATGAGAAGGGGGCTGGGTAATGCAATTAAGAACTACAAGGAGACTAAAATTGCAAAAAGATCATCAAAGTCTGTGTTGGAGAAAGTAAAATCAGGCTTGTCAGTATAGAATATTGAATCATTAATGTGGAGAATATGCTTGGTAATGCTCTCTGAGGATAGGGAAGGAAAATATAAAGAGATCAAAGGATGAAAAAGAAGGTGGTGTATAGGGAGAAGAAAGAAAAAACAGAGAGATACCTGAGAATTATAGGAATTCTCAAGAAGCAAGCTGGAACCGTTGGACCATATGCATTAGAGTAGGAAATAGTTGAGGTTAAAAGAAAATTTTTAGAGATGAGAGAAGAATGGATTAGCATAATGGAAAACAGTAATAATAATAATAATGAAGATTTCCTGAGTATTTATTGTGTCAGACACCGAAACACTTCATTCATATTAATTTCATTAACTCACGACTATATAAAATTATGGCCTCCACTTTACAGATAAGGAAACTGACTCCCAGAGACGTCAGCTAGCTTGCCCAAGGCCAAAGAAGCAAATAGAGAAGCCAGGACTCGATGCCAGGTGGTCTGGTTCCAGCGCCAGTGCTCCCAACCACCACCACACAGTAATGAAAAGAAGTCCTCGCCTAGATAAATCCTGGCAAACACTGGTAGTTCCCCAGGTAAAGAAAAACTCTGACAAAAATACCCAACCGAAAATGAACAAAAACAAACAAACAAAAAGCAAGTCATCTACAAGGAACAAAAATCAAGCTGACCTAGTATTGCTGAAGTTTTAGGGAAACGGCCGCAATCATACAGCACATCAGTTCCTAACACTTGACCTGGGAATTCTCAGGTGCCAGTCTGGGAAATAATCGATTTCACATATATAAAATAAGTACATATAAATTTATATTATATAATAATCTATTACATTATATGTTATATATTATATATTACATATAAAATTTAAGTAAAAATGATATTTATCACTGTTATTTATAATAGCAAAACTCCATGTGTCCAACAATTAAGATATAGTTAAGCAAATTATGTTTGATGTGTATTCTGCAATTATTATATGGTCATTTAAATTATATTTTGGAAGACTTTTAATGACATGGAGAAAAGTCCCTGATATAATAGTAAGAGAAAGAGCAAGAAATGGAACACTACATATAGTGTGATCCCAGTTTTTATGATAAAAAGTGTGTGTTAGCAGTGGTTATCTCCGGATGGTGAGATTTCAGGTGAATTTTTGTTTTACTTCTTAATTTTTATAAATTGTATAAATTTTATATAATAATACATAGTTTTAAAATCAGAAAAAAAGAAACACTGCTTGTAAACGTTCAATAACAAGTACCATCCTGACTAAGTAAGGAGAAGGCCAGTGATGGTAAATAAGGACCTTTGACCCAAAGGGCTTAGTTTAAGCACTGGCCCTGCCCTCATTAGCTGGAGGTCTTTTTGTCCAGTCCTTAACCTTCATAGAGTTTCCACCTAAAAAATAGTTTCTTCTTTTGGCAAAATGGAGACTACTGTCTTTCTTTCTCACTAGTACTCTTTTCCAAAGAATCAAATGAAAGTAATACGAAAGTTATTTTAATTTGTCAACTTTATGAATGTGAAGCACTATATTTAGGAGCCATTTGTTATTATTTTGGGGATTCCAGCACCCTTTGAATGTTCTCCCTCTGTTTGAAGAATTTCCCACTTTTTTTTTTTTAAAGATTTTATTTTTTTCCTTTTTCTCCTCAAAGCCTCCCGCCGTTACATAGTTGTATATTCTTCGTTGTGGGTCCACCTAGTTGTTGGCATGTGGGATGCTGCTTCAGCGTGGATTGACGAGCAGTGCCATGTCCGCGCCCAGGATTCGAACCAACGAAACACTGGGCCGCCTGGAGCGGAGCGTGCGAACTTAACCACTCGGCCAGCCCAGAATTTCCCACTTTTTGAGTCTGCAACTCTCCAAGACAGACCCTGGAAATTCACTTCTAAATCTCTCTGCCGTGGACCACCGGCAAGTGACCCAGGCTTCGCCCATCAGATGCTCCCACATAAGACTGGGATTGGAAGCCAGGGACACAAAGAAGTAGGCTCAAAGAGGAATGACTTCCGGTGTAACAGGGGAAGGTAGCTTCCAGGCACAGCAGAGGAGGAGGTTCTAAGTAGGGCCCAGGGGTGAAACAGGCTGCTGGGAACGTGCTTGGCGGTTATTGCAGTGGGAAGTCCACTGAGGCAGTCAGAGGTGTGATAGAGACACTTTCCCTGTCTGTGTATTCTCCATGCCTGGCAGTTACCTAGCAATCTTAAGTAAATCAATTATTTTTCTATTTAAACTAGCTAGAGTGGATTCTGCCTTGGCCCCAGCAAACAACGACCTGGATCTGAGTTCTGCCCCAGCTAGTTATCAACAGAGGCCATATACTCTCTCCAAGCCTCAGTTTCTGAATACTATATCTCATTTAATGAACAATAACCTTATGAGATTGGGTCTGTCTTCTTCAAAGACCCATTTGTACTCCACTAAAGCAATATAAATACTCTCCTCATTCTCAATTTAAAGTCGCAGTCACTGAACTATCTCCCCCACCCTTCTATTTGCAAGGATGTGCAAATTTGGGCCATGGGGTTGCAGTGAATCAGAATCCTAGAATTTGGGGTCTGGATAGGATTTTAAAGAATTTCTAGCTCAACCACTCATCTGACATATGGGAAGTCAATACTGGGAACTTGTAAGTTGACATTGTATTTCCAATCTATCCAAACAGCTGAACTTATCCTGGGTCTGCATATTGCCACAAATGTGGAACAAAATGTGAAATTAACCAGTTGTTTTGTCTACGTGTCACCTAGTTTGAGCACTCTTGATAAACTGACTGAAGTGGTTAGCAGTTTATGTACTGGAGAAGCTCATTCCGAACACCCGTTCCAGAATACAGCAGACATAACAAACTTGTGGGTCATTTCCTGAGAAAAGCTAGCCTGGTTCCTCACTTTCGCCAATCACTGCCACCTTCGCTGACAAGGGTGATATCTAATGGTTCACACAGAATTGGCGAGAGAGCCGAGCTTGGTAATAATACAAACTGTATTGTCTAAATTGTTCCAAGTTGAACCTTCAGTGGTTTCTCCAAAGTGAATTATCGGCTAACTTGCCTAGAGTCTAAAAACCTTCTACTTAAATTTTTCTTTGTATATTTGTAATTACACACTTTTCTCTGAATTGTCATCCTCTGGCCTGGGTAGCATTTCACATTAAATGTAACACAGAAGCCCTGTCCTCTGCTTACCTAAGTATTTTTACTGTGGGCTCTAATTTTCTGGTTGAAGGCTCCCAGTCAGTGACCACATCTTGCTTTCAGAGCATCAGGTTTCTTCTTATTTTATGAATGTGGGCTGACACAGATGCCACTTGGCACCATGTGAAGATGCTGAGGGCAAAGAAAGACTTTGCAGATGAAGACCGCAAGCTGGGCTAAGACGCAGAAATTCTTTAGGGTCCAGCTTTCAGCAGCCCGGATGGCTGCTCCCACCTATTTTTAGAATCACCTCATCTCAGGATATCTATACCATTGCTTTGAGGCAGATGTTTTGGGGATAGGATTTAAGAGTGGACTCTCACTATCCAGTGAACTATTGGGTTCCATCAAATGTGTTCTGCCATCCCCAGAGGGTGCCTTTGTGTGCACGTGCATTCAAGCACTCATACACACACACACACTCAAGATTAAACAGTGCCAATCTGTTGGCCCACATGTAGACAAGTTTATCTTCAGTGACTCCTCCTCCTTCCTTCTGCATTCTGGCTTGGCCCTCAGTCCTAAGAGGCACTCTCACACTGCCCAGGGTTGTGGGGCTCTTGTGCTTTTCTTCACTTGCCAAATCAAAACCTCCTCTCAGTATTGAAAAATCATGGGGCCGGCCCCATGGCCGAGTGGTTAGGTTCGCACGCTCTGCTTCGGCGGCCCAGGTTTTCGCCGGTTCGAGTCCTGGGTGCGGACATGGCACTGCTCATCAGGCGGGGCGGCATCCCATGTGCCACAACTAGAAGGACCCACAACTGAAAGTACACAACTATGTACCGGGGGGCTTTGGGGAGAAAAAGGAAAAATTAAAAAAAAGAAAGAAAAATCATTCACACTAAAATTTTCAGTCTTGATCACCCCCTACTCCTGTTATCTTCTGAACTTCCTGTGACTCTTCCTCTTTCACCAGAGACTTGGGTGATCACCTGACTTAGCTCTCCCCCGGCACGGCTTCTGTAGTCATGGCTGTGACTTCAGCATCCACATAATGACCTGTCTACCATTTTGACTTCTCACTTCCTTGGCTCAAATGCTCGTTTCTCCATTTCACCTCAGCTACCCATTCATATGGTCACTTCCTAGACTTTTCTATCTCCAGAAACTGAACTGGTTGTAAAATCTCTATTTCAAACCTTGAACTTGCTGGCCATCCTTCCAGTCCTTTCATGCTAATATTCCCTCTCCAACAGTTCTTTGACCTCGCTGAGTTCTCAATCATGTTATAACTACTGTTATTTTTATGAATTGTCACCCCTCTATGTCCTAACGTTCTTTTTTATTCAGCCCAAATTCTATGATGCATCACTAAGATAGTCTCCTTTAAAATACCTTAACTTCTTTGCCCCACTCTCCTTCTGTTACACTGCAGGGCAAACACCAACCATAATTATAACCAAATGTCCTTTACATGTACATTGTCTCCTGTGCAGATAAATTTTAATAGAAAAAATTAGGCAACCATACCAATTGGACTCACTTCAAATCTATGATCACAAATCTCAGTTGGGCACTCAATACTGCAAGACAATTCTATATACTTCTCTAGTAAATTAACTTTCCCACTCTTCCAGACAGTTATTTCATTCTTTCTTTTTCCTCAAGTCTCTACCACACTCTTCTCCCTACTCTTGTTCATAACTTTGCCTCAGACTTCATAGAGGATAACGATGCAGTAAGATCAGAACAGACTCATCTTCCCCTCTCAATTCTGCCACCTTACCCACATCACACATTCTATGTTCCTGCCTGGGAAAATGGAAGCAGTGTCCTCACTCCTAGCAAAGAGAACACTTCCCCCTGCACACTGGATCCCATCCCATCTCACTTTCTCAAGTACTTTGAGGCAAATGTCTTCTTATCTGACACAATTGGAAACCATATTTGATCCACAAATCAAAAATGCTAATGAATCCTCGGTATCATTAAAATAATTCTGACTAACATACATATTCATTCATTGGCCAGTCTTTTACAGGACGAAGATTGCATGTCTGTTTCACCTTTTGCATACATTATATCATCTATGAATTTAAATTCTGGTTTCTTAAAGTATAGTGAGAACTGAAAGATGCTTAAAGATGATCTGAGGACATTGTCCTAGATTTTTACAAGCTCTCCCAATCTTTTATAGTTGTCCGCCTGTAACAATAGAATAGCAATTTTTTTTAGCAACTTGCTAAAAAGTCTTTCCAAAGCATTCGGCTACTTTGTTTAAAAAAACACTTTTTTGCAGGATTTCTTCATTTTATGTAATATTTTATTAAATTTACACAATTACAGAAATGAGTGCAATAGGCTGCATTAGTCCACTGGGGCTTCCTTAACAGAATACCGTAGACTGCGTGGCTGAAACAATAGAAACTTATTTCTCACGGTTCTGGAGGCTGGATGCCCAAGATCAAGGTGTTGGCAGGTGTGGTTTCCCCTGAGGCTTCTCTCTTGGGCTTGCAGATGGCCAGTTTCTGGCTGTGTTTGCACACGGTCTTTTCTCTCTGTGTGCGCGCTCCTGGTATCTCTTCCTCATTTTATAAGGACACCAGTCCTATTGGACTAGGGCCCCATCCCTAACACCTCATTTACCCTTAATAACCTTGTTAAAGGCCCTAACTCCAGATATAGTCACATTGGGGGTTACAGCTTCGACATATAAATTTGAGTGGGGGGACACAATTCAGTCAATAACATAGGCATCAACAGGTGTGGAGATGGACACAATTGCCTCTTTGTAAACAATAGATCAAACTGGTGAGCACAGCAGTTCATGGTGTTTCAGAATGTGGAATACCCGCCATGAGAGTCATTGCTTTACAAAAGCAATGGAGAAGGACAGTTAACTCAGTCTCAAGTGAAGTGGAGGAAGTGGAGATTGAGTAGGAGAATTTCAATTGTACCAATTTTATCTGCATTATCAGTTTCTTCCTCTCTGCTGAGTTGCATCTCTGTGTAAATATGCCTTAAAATTGTAAATCTTTTAAAAAAGATTTTTTAAATGAACACTTTTTTGCCCTGTGTCCTTCTGTCTACCAATCTATTTCTCTTCTCTCCTTGTCTTCTCTCCCCTTCCTTCCCATCTACTCTCTCTCTGTCTCAAGTCACAAAAGAGCAGTCCATATTCACTGTCTGTATACCCAGCTGCACTTCTCATTTTTTTCTATCCACTCTGTTCAGGCACTTTTTTCCCTACCTCCAACCCCCTTGAAGTCCCACCCAAGGTCATTGATCATTTCCATCTTACCAAGTTCAATATTCAATTTTCTTGTTCTATCTTGAATTCTCTTTGGATGTTTACAGTCGATGTCCCCCCCTTTTTAAAAATGTTGTCATCTGTGGTTCTGTGACATCCCCTCTCCTGTTTTCCTCCCCTACTGTCAAATTAGACCTCTAATCTTGGAGTGCCCAGGGCTCTTTCCTTAGCCCTCTTATCATCTTTGCTTATAGTCTCTCCTTAAGGTGACTCTCATCTCATCATGTGACTTCAAAAAAACACTTCTACACAGATAATTCTCCTATATCTCTGGGCCACATCTCTTCTCTCAGGACCAGACTCAGATATCTAACTGCCTACCCAACATCTCTACCTACCTGCTAATAGTCTTCTAAAATGTAAAGGGACCAAAACAGAATTCTTATTCTCCACTCCCACCCCCAACATGGCAAAATCTTCTTTGCAACCTTTCAGCGTCAGTAATGGGGTTACATTCCAACTAGTTACTCAGGCCAATGACGTAGGAGTCACCCTTGTTTCCACTTTTTCCCTAACATCCAACATCTAACTCATCAGGCAGACCTGTCAGTTCCTCCAGAATCTGTCCCGAATCCTACCACTTCTTACCACCTCATACTACCAGTCTTGTTGCAGCTACCCATCTCTCCCCTGGGTCACTTCCATGGTCCCTATGTCATCTTCCTGCCTCCATTCTTGCCAGCATACTCCCTCCAGTCCATCCTGTACACAGTAGGCAGAGTTTTCTTTCTAAAAGGTAATTTGGATCATGTCCCTCCCTTACTATAAAATTCTCTAATGGTTTCCATTATTATTTAGTAAAATCTAAATTCCTCTTCGGGTCTACAAGGTGATCTGACCTCTACTGACTTTTTGATCTCATGTTTCCTCATTTCTTTCATCATCCACTAGTTTTCAGCCAAACTGGCCTTCTCTCTGTCTCTCAAACATACCAAACCACTTCTCTCCTCAGAGCCTTTACATGTGTTGTTTCTTCTTCTTGGAGCATTCTTCTTCCAGATCTTCGCAGAGTTGCCTTCTGGTCACTCAGCTGTCCATTCCCGTGCCACCTCCTCAGAGAGGCCACTCCAGGCCACTTTAAAGCAGCCTGCCCGGTCTCCACCTACCAGTTTTTATCTTCCATGTAGCACTTATCATTACCACATATTATCCTTTTTATGCATTTATTTATATGTTTTATTTTCTATCTCCTTACTAGAATGTAATCTCCTTGAGTGTGAGGCTTCTGCATGCCTTACTTGCCACTATATCTGTAGTAGCTGTAAGAATGACTTGCCACGGGAGATACACAGCAAATATTTCTTTCCTGATTGAATAAATGTAAATGACTACCATGACTAATTATGTCATGTCATTTTTTCCTAAGAGCAAGAAACATTTTAAGCCAAAGGAACTTAATTTTATATGTGGAATTCAGAGTGTTGCTCTGTTGGATGGAAGAATGGAAGAGAAGCATCTTCCCAGGCTGGACCAATCCGAGCATGTGCACTTCGCTGGTTTGCTTGCTTCTTGCCTTCACTTTACTGCTTGTGGGAGTTTAGTGGTGATGAGTTGATGACTTGGGCCTCACACGTCAACCCTGTTCGCCATAATCTTCTAGGAAACCTTTCTACTTCCTATCTCCCTGCCACACCTCAGGATATGTCACTGGGAATTCCTTTTCCATTGGCCCTCAGAATCAGCTGTATAATTTGTGGGGCCCAATGCAAAATGAAAATGTGAAGATCCTTGTTCAAAATTATTAAGAATTTCAAGATGATGACAGCATAACATTAAACCAAGGAGGGTCCCTTCTAAGCATAGGGCCCTGGGTGACTGCATAGGGCACATGCCCATGAAGTCAGTTCTTTAGGTCCTTCTTCTCCAGCCTAGATGCCCATTTTCTCTCCCATGCATCCTCTAACACACCCCAGGTCTTCCCTCAACCCCAACTTCTCTCTCCTGCTTCCACTCCCAAATACAACATTAATCCAATGTGTGAAAGGCAAAGGCCAGACAAGGGGCAGAGTGAGCTGGGAGCTTGAAAAATCAGAGAAGGAGGGTGGAACACAAAGTCTGGCAGATAAGAAAATACAAATGCTTGCTCACATTGTGGCAGGTAACTACCACCCATAGCTTAAAAATCCCTGGATCTTTACATTTTGATGTGCTTACAATTCTCCCAATTAGTTTTGTTCATAAAAGGGATTAGACACAGTGAAAAAAATGGTGCTTTGTAGTAGTTAATTAGCTTGACATTTATTGTGGCCATGAATTTCATCTTTTTTTATACTCTTAGGGGGAAAAAATTCCATTTTGTTATTCCATATTCCCTGAGTCCATCTTCCTTAATCTGTGCACGAAGTGAGCTGTACAAACTTGCCCTGTTTCTTTGCCTGTTTCCTTCCACTGGGAGAGATTCATTCTGGAACTGCATTCATTCGGGAGGAATGAAGCACAGCTCATTGCCAGCAGGCCTGGAATTCAGCTCTTTTCAGTGCACCCAGCTCTGGAGCAAACCTTATATAAAGCTATGGAAATGAAGCAAAATATTGAGGCAATCAGAGCAGATTGTGTGGACTCAGAGACCTCCCTTTCAGTGGCTACCTTTATTTGATGGTCAATATAAATGACCATCTCTATTTTCCTCTTCTCTTCTGGCATTTCTTCAAATGACTTGTGTCACTACTGGGAGGCAGTCAGGTTACTGGAGGTAATGTTTTCAATTCTTTAAAGCTTTCAGTGAATCTCATTTTCATCTGAAAAACAAATAAGCTGCTGCTTCTTTCTTTTTTTTTGGGACATTACAGCTGCCTCTCTCCTTTTCCCCTAACTTCCCAGTGTTTTTTTTTTTTTTTTTTTTAACATAGTCTGGTTCTGACCTATTTTGGTGACTTGGATCACCATGGAGATGCCTCAATTCCTAATTTAAAATATCTTCTGCCCAATTCAAACTACCCATTTACTTTAACAGTGAAAGCTGGCACTGAGAGAATATTTTTGAGAAGCCAAAAAGCTAGAACGCAAGTTAGCTGAGGTGACATTGAGATGCAGCAATTGTATCTTGGCACCATCTGTTCTTCAATCAACCTTAGTTCTACAGTGGAGGGAACGATTTCATCTGTTTTCAACAATGACCTGTGTCTCTTGTTCTTTCTATGGCTGGAGGGTTCTTAAATTTAACTTTAAACTGATATCAGGCACCTGAACTCTTTCTCCAGCCTTCTGTGTTGGAGGGCTGGTTAAGAGTCTATGGATGCCTCCAGGATCATAAGGTGGAGTTTGATGTGTGACTAAGTACGGTGTTTCTTGGTCAATTTAGACATCATTTGTCACCAAGCAGAAGGAAGTCTGAGTTATGAGTCAGCAAATAAGAGTAAGCCATTCAAACTAGACAGAGCAGAGGGGGAACATTGCTTGAAATGTTATAATAGTATCTCACTGAATCTGTGAGTGGGAACTGGACCTTATGAGACACACAGCCAGGCCCAGGCTCTCCCCTCCCCTTTTTCTCTATTCCTCTCTCTCACTCATTTACTTACTCAGCATCAGTATATGTACTAGGTAAGAATGTGGACTCTGGAGCAAGACCTCCTGGGTTTGAATCCTAACCATTCTGTGCCTCAGTTTTCTCTTCTGTAAAATGGTATAAAATAATAGTATCTACTTCATGGTGTTGTTTTAAGGATTCATGAGGATTTTAGGATTCACATGAGTTAATACACGTGAAGCGTTTTGCACAACACTTTGCATCTATTAAACTCCCCTCAAACTAAGCTCTCTCTGTTTACCAATACTCACATTTCAAGCATGGTGACCCTTGTTCTAATTTTTATAACCCCCTTTCCAGGTCTAGACCTCTCTGCTCATTGACTCTGCTCTGCTGTGTGACAATTCCATACTCCCAGGTTGGTAGGTACTCTTGGTCCAATCATCTGTGGCTAAAAGGGATGGTGTTGGAGCCATATTAGCAGGAGCTAATATTCATCGCATGACAGGTACTGTTCTAAGCCCTAATACTTATTAATTCATAACAACTCCAGAGTAGTTCCTATGATTAACCTCACTTGTAAAATGAGGGTCTATAAGGTAAAGTAATGAAAGTAATGGAGCTACTAATGGCAGGAGCAGAATTTGAGCTCAGGACCCAGGGCCTTCACTAGACCACCTTAACCTCACTGCCAATAAGAAAGCAGACTCTTGGAAGGGAGGCAAAGATAGGTTCAGCAAGAAGGGACTGTAGACAGAGAGGAATGCCTAGATTTGATTGTACAGAAGAACCTTGAGGGCGTACATCTTTAAAGAAGGCAGAGCCTCCATCTGTGTGAACGATGTTAAATCTTGATGTGACTTGAAACCCCAAGAAACCAAACTATCTGAGTCTAAGTCTCCATGGCCTTTGAGTGAGTTACTGGAATCACGGAGAGATTCGATACTGTTGAGTCACATTGATGGAATCTGTGTTTTGTTAAGCTCTTAAATACAATTATCTATAGGTGCTTGTTAAAAATTCTTCTAAATACATATGCATATATTTACATGAATGGATGAATATAATCTCATGCATGTATAATACACTGTGAGTTGTGTGGGTGTGTATAGTACTGTGGGAATTCTTAAACCCAAATATCATGTAAAGTTAAGTTTAAAAGTTTTAAGTTCTTGACTTGTTTAAATTCTTGCTAACATAAGAAATAAAATAATCCCTTAGTCATAGGGTTACAGTCTCCGACTTTCAGCTTCAGAATCCATCTATTGGGCCTGGTAAGAATAGAAAGAGACATCTTCAACTTTTTATAGAATGACATATTTTTTTTTTTCCTCCTGGATCTCTAGCCATCTTTATTTTCCCTCTCTCCAAAAAAAGAAATCTTATTATAATTCCTTTACCTAACACTTCTCACTCCCACTGACATCAAACAAATCTACCACTTCTGAAATATTCCTTTGTTACAGACACAAACCTTCTCTGTACATTAAGAATCAAATACTGAAAAATCATCTACAGCTCTTCCAGTTCCAGAGGATAACTCGAACCATTGCAAATGCGATCCAGCCATCTCAAAACATCCCAAGAATTTAATAACTGAAAAGAATCCATATTCAGTGAAGTCTTTAAACTCCTTCAAATTTGAAAAGCAAAATTAACATGCCTTAAGAGAGTTCCAATTAATTTATTCCAAAAAATATGAGACTGCCACCCATGTTCAAACTGCATTTGGTGCGGAAGGAGAACATAAGATAAGCAAAACTTAGGTCTGCCCTTAAGAGTCTTAAAACTAAGATGAGAACATAAGGTCTATACACAAATTATATTTCAAGAGAGAAAGTGTTAAGGATAAAGCCAATTATTCCATATCCTTTAATTGTCATGGTGCATGTTTGAAAACTAGAATTTTTAATGGCTTAATGAAAAGATTCAAAGTAACACTAAAACAAGACAGCAATAATTACAACAACATAGTACAGGAAAGTGTCTACCAGGGTGTGGAAACACATTTACAAGACGAGCACCATTCCTTGTCAACCCTTCAGTTCTTGCTGATTGACCAGAACTCTTGACTGCCTTGACCCTGTCATTTTAGATACTCAGAGGCAAAGTGCTCCGGAGGGTCCAGTGAGGAGGCAATCTTTCTTTCATGCTTTGACTTTGTTCTGCCCTCTTTAACGTTGTTCTATCATCTTATTTCTTACATCAAATTGAGCCAAACCCAGTCCCAGGTCACATGAGGCACTTAGTTCAACATTCTGTCAATGCACAACACTGTAACGTCACACAGCTTCAACAGTAAGGAAATAGATCATATGCATTTGCATCAGCTTGGACTCTTTTGTTGGCAGTGGATAGAGTAATCAACCAATCCAGTTTGCCCAGGACTAAGAGGTTTCCTGGTATGCGGGACTTTCAATGCCCAAACAGGAAAGTCTCTCATGATAGATAACAAACTCAACTCAAACTTCCTCAATTGAAAAGGAAAATCATTTGCTTACATAGCAGGGAATACAAGTAGCTTCAGGCATGACTAGATCCAGAGGCTCAAAGATCACTGTAATAACAGTCTTTTTCAACCTCTTGGTTCTGTTGCCTGCCCACTCCCACACTGTGCTGGCTTTAATCTCAAACCCCACATGGTAACATATCAGCTCCAGGCCTAAATACTCCCAGATTCAAATGTAGCAAAAAAAATGGGATGCTTCTCTCTGCTATTCCCAACAATTTGAATGAGGGCCTAGTTTTTATTGGCCCAAGTTGGGTCATGCGCCCATCCCTGAAAGCATTCTTGATCCAGAGGGAAAGTGATACTGGTTAGCTTGGCCTAGGTCACATGCCGGCTTATGTATCTAGGATTGAGGTCAGACCCACACAAACTATGGAAACCAAGAGGGAAGAGACAGGAGGTTCAACAAAGGAAACCCAGAAGTAGAAAAAAATGAATTCTGGGAAGCCAAAAAAAATATTAATAATCCATGCAATAAAATTTGTGGTGTCCCTGAATCACTAGCATGTGGAACAGATCATTTGAGAGCTACTGGCTTAAGAAAAGCATGTAGTTGGGAGAGAGAATGTTGACTGAGGGGGACTGTAACACAGCTGGGCAACAAGGGTGGGTGCATATCAGTAATTCATTAACACTGGTGGTCTTGATTTTAGGGTAGCTTTTTAGTGATCTTCAATTGTATTTACTATACTTCACAGTGAAATTTTCTGAATTCTGTTATTGCTCATTCTTGTTCCTAGGCAAAGGCCTTGTTCGTAGCTAAGTCACAGACGTGGAGAAGGCAGAAGCTAGACGGATGTCAGAGGAGGTTTGGATTCGATGAGTTCTGGGCTAATATCTACGTTGGAGTTTGTTCAAACTGCCTCATCTGGTTTTGATTGAAGTTACAAGACTAGACACTTGGCTTTGTCACGAAGTCATAAAATTCATTTCATTCTGGTCTTAAAGGAAGCTAGCGGAGGCCAGAAATTTAGGAACTTTTAATAAAAATAAAGTCTTGATTAAATATAAGAGAAAATATTTCAAATAATACTCTCTAGCTGACTTCATGGATTCTCTGGAGGGTTAATTGCTCAATTCTATGAAAAATAAAAGTAAAAATAGGTGTCGTTAAGACTGTACCTTATCTAAATCGCAGGCCAGGAAGAATAATGAACGAATCTCTTAAAATGCCTTTGTCCTCCTGGGAATGAAACAACAGCTGAGTCTCAGAGTTCTGCAGGTGGCCTATTCATCTTAAAGTTTCTTGGGAATACATAGCATTTCATATTTCTAGTGCTCTTTTTGCTTTTACATACAATGTTCTCATTCAGTTCTCACAACAAACCTGCAAGGTTCGCAGATAATCTGTTCTATTTGCAAATAGAAGAAGCTGGCACGCAGAGTGGTTAAATAACTTGGCTAGGGTTACGTGACTAGTTCATTGACTTAGGACCACCCACCAGGGGTTGTGATTTTTTTGTTATAATTGCCAAATGCCACCCCTGATAAGCTGGGCAAATCAGTAGTTCTGCTTCTCCAGAACTGGATGTTGGTATGCTCACATATGGAGTAATTTGTTAATTCTTTCATTTATTAAATTCCAACTCTGTTCTAAGGACTCTGCTGGATGACGGAGATACAGAGATGACTACAGCATGCCTCCTGCCTGCAGTGAGCTTTCAGTCTAGTGTGATTTCCTTTCCTTATGTGTTACCAGAAAAAGTTAAATATAAATGGTTTTTGGACCATGCATCATTTTTTTTTTTGCTTTGCATACTTCTATTGTAATTATTATAAATTTAGACAGCAAATATAATAATAATTGTAACTATTTACTATGTTCCAATAACTCTGCGAGGCACAAATTTAATTCAGCTTTCAACCTAGATGTGTGGAGCAAGTATAGCTTATTCAGTTTGTCTATAACTTATCTGGTCTTCCTTCCAAGGCCAATGCTTTGGTGAAGAAGTAAAAATAACAACTTTTTCCCAATTCCATTTAGAGCTTAATAATAATAATTTAAACAGTCCCTTAGGTAGTGTTCTGGCAACATCCAGGAAGCAAGTCAGACCTTTCTGAATAATCCTATTTTGAATGTCAGAGGTTGAATGTCACCCCCCCCCTTCATATTTTTTCTGGAACAATTTCTAATACTTCCCTCCCCACATCCACATCCCCTTACAAGTACTTTCCAGGACAGACATCTCAGGCAACTAGGAGAAGGCCTTGCATTCTGAAAGGCTGAAAGGAAAAACTTATTAATCATTTTAAAACAAGGACTGGCCCAGTGGTGTAGTGGTTGGGTTCGTGCACTCTGCTCTGGCATCCCAGGGTTCACAAGCTTGGATCTTGGGCGAGGACCTACACACCACTCATCAAGCCATGCTGTGATTGTGTCCCACATACAAAGTAGAGGAAGATTGGCACAGATGTTAGCTCAGGGCCAATCTTCCTCAACAAGAAAAGAAACAAAAAAACCCCCCTATAGTTCCTGTGAAACATACATTATCTCCCAAAATTTCACAGAACCTCTAAGAGAGAGGTGGTACTTACAGATGAGTTAGCTGAGATATGGAGAGGCTTAATGCCATGTTTAAGACCACAGGGCTGATTTATTTTTCTGTGTGTTTAATGACTTTGTTATACACTACAACATGAAGTGTGACCACACAGGCAAGGCAGGGAAAGAAGTGCACAGTGGGCCTTCCTCTCCAGAGAAAAAGGCAGTGGCAGTGTACCACGCAGAGGATGCCTCATTTACGTTTGTACTGTAGGGCCTAGCACGGGGCCTGGCACATAGTCAGTGCTCAGTAAATGTTAGCTGAGAGTTAACTGCTTGGAATCACTGTGGGATGCTTTTTGCTTTCTTTTCTCAATGTTCGTTTCACAGATAGGGAAACTGGGGCACAAGGACACAGAGCTGGTGGTGGCCGAGCTGAGGTTCGCCCAGCCTCCTGTCTCTCAGGCTGGCTCTCTTCCCCTACCCCTCGCATTTCACAAGGCTCTGAAGCAGGCCTGAATCCCGCAGGAAGCTGCCCTGTATCAGCATCAGATGGACTGTTTTTGACATTTCTGGAAACATTCCCGGAGGGGGCAAGAGTCCTGTTGCTGAACCAGAAGAGAGGCTCAGAGGCTAGAAAGCAAAAATCTGAGACCCAGCAAGTTGTGCAATGTGTCTCCTCAGGGGAGATGTTAACACCCAAATCCAGGCCACACTCTGGATTTCCAGTCACGCGCACTAATTGGTAGCAAGAGAAATTAACTCTGATTTGCCATATTCTGCAACACGTGTCTCATACATGCTGGTAATCGTAGGCCTAAGCACTTTACTCATAGTATATGTTTCAATGATTATAGCAACTCCCTAGGATGGGTAATAGCATTATTACCTACATTTTATAACTGAGGAACTGAGACTCAGTAGACTTCACTTTTGTGATGTGTTGGAGATCTCAGGGCTGCCTGATTCGGGAACTCTTTTGAGAACTGTGCACTTCTGCCTTCTGACAGAATGACTGTGGTTCTGTAACCCAGAGTGCCTTAGTCACTAGAGAGTCAGCTCAAGCTCCTACTTTGGTTCTTCACAAGGCTTAAATCCAGCCTTCTTGCTTTCATACCTCTAAGAGGCTGCAAGCCGTACTGGGGAAGGAGCAGAAAACACCACTAGTGAAGTTTAGGTTGGGAGAGGCCAGCCTGATGGCCTGGCAGGGTCACAAGCTCCATAGGAATGTGGAATGGAATGAAAGGTAGTGTGGCCTCATGGTGAAGAGTGGCAGAGGCCAGGGCGCTACTCCAGGCTCTATTTCTTCTTAGCTCTGCAGCCTTGGACAAGGTAACTAAACCTCTCTGTGCTTCGTGTTGCTTACTCATAAAACATGGCTATCGTACAGGGATATTGGGAGGATTAAATGAGACAGTGCTTGTAAAGTGCTGAGCCCCATGCCCAGCACATGGTAAAGCCTCAAAATATGTCCCCTAAATGGACATCAAAGAGGTGGAGGAGAAGGGAAAGAGCAGAAGCAGCCACGAGATGTGCTAAGACCCAAAAAGTGGAGAAAGCTGGGATACCTGGGAAATTATCTCAACATCTTTCTGACTTTTCATGGTTTTATGTTCATGTTTCCCCAGCCCTATTAACTCTGAGTCTCTGCTAACACTGATCTTTCGATAATGACAGTGAAAATTTATTGGGTACTTAAATGTGCCAAGAACTGTGTGTGCTATATAGGAATTATGTTAATCTTCTAAACATTTCTGCTTGGTAGGCATTATTTAACCCTCCATTTTTCAGATGAAGAAACAGAAGCACAGTGACATTGAGCATCTTGTTTATGCTGGTAGGGGGTGGACGAGGAGTAGAACTCACCGGATAGCTCCTGAGCCTTGGCTTTTGACCACTCACTTCCTCTTAACACTGGTGCTGCTGATGACCACCTCTGCCATCTTCCTCCTGATCATCATCATTATCATCATCGTCACACCTACATTTTATTGAGCTGAACACTCACAATCTTTCCGGATTGTTCTAAGAGCTTTACATATATTAACTTGTTTAATTCTCACAGTCTTAGGAAGCACATATACTTCGCATTCCTATTTTACAGACAAAGAAATGGAGTGCCTTACTCAAGGTCAGGCTGCTGCTGAGTGGTAGAGCCACAATTCAGGTCCAGGCAGTCCTAGAGCCCATCAACCAATGCTCACCGTGTAACACCTCACGCTGGCTTCATGTGCTACCATTTACAAAAAATATTCCTATTTTCTGTTTTAAGCCCCAAGACCATCCTTTCAGTAGGGAATATTTTCCCTATTTAATGGAGGAGGAAGTTGAGGCTCAGGAATGTCATGTGCCTACTGTCCCCCAGCTGGTCAGTAGCAAAGCCAAGACTAAGCTAGATTTATCTGCCTTCAAGTCCAGTGCTCCTTCTATCATACCACAGCTGCCAGTAACCGCCCTGGCCCCATCCCATCCTCTCCTCCTCACTCCCCATTGACTTCTCTATATGCCATTTGTGACATATATCTCTTCACACAATTCCTTCTCCTATTCAAAACATCCAAGTATGGTCTGATTCTAACCTCAGACTAGTCTTTAGTTAGAAATAAACCTAAAAGAGGCATAATGAGGAGACAAAGGAATACATTCCAAGCAAGGGAACAGGACAAAACCCAAGAAAAAGGACTAAATGAAACAGAAATAAGTGACCTACCTGACAAAGAGTTCAAACAAAATCTCATAAGGATGCTCACAGATATTGGGAGAAGACTGGATGTACACAGTGAGCTCATCAGCAAAGAACTGGAAAATATAAAAAAGAACTAATCAGAAGTGAAGAATACAATACTGAAAATGAAAAATTCACTCGAAGGACTCAATAGCAGAGTAGAGGATACAGAAGAACGGATCAGCAAGCTAAACTAAAGACTAGAGGAAATCACCCAAGCTGAACAGAAAAAAGAATTAGACAGAACGAGAACAGTCTAAGGGAACTCTGGGACAATATCAAGCATGCTAACATTCATATTATAGGTGTCTCAGAAGGAGAAGAAAGAGACAAAGGGGCAGAAAACTTATCTGAAGAAATAATAGATGAAAATTTTCCTAACCTAAGGAAGGAAACAGATATCGAAGTAAAGGATGCACAGAGAGCTCCAAGCAAGATAAGCCCAAAGAGGCCCACACCAAGACACATTATAATTAAGATGGCCAAAATTAGAGATAAAGAGAGAATCCTAAAAGCAGCAAGAGAAAGGCCACAAGTGACATACAAAGGAAAGCCCATAAGGCTATCAGTGGACTTTTCAGCCAAAACCCTACAGGTGAGAAGAGAATGGCATGATGTATTTAAAGAACTAAAAGGAAAAACCCTACAGCCAAGAATACTCTATCCATCAAGGTTGTCATTCAGAATGGAAGGAGAGATAAAGAGCTTTCCAGACAAGCAAAAATTAAAGGAATTTATCACCAAGAAACCTGTTCTACAAGAAATGCTGAAGGGACTTATTTAAGTGGGAAATTGATGACCACAAATAGGGATAAAAAAATTATCAAAAAACACCAGGCAATAAAATCACTGGTAAAGGTAAAAATATATTAAAGGTAGCAGATCAACTACCCGTGAAGATAATATGAAGGTTAAAAGACAAATGTACTAAAATTATCTATTTCAATGATAAGAGGGTAATGGATCAACACACTAAACAAGAGATTATATATGATTTCAAATACATAAAATGTGGGAGGAGGGGAGTGTAAAAGTAGAGCTGTTAGAAGGAGGTCAAGCTAAAGAGTCTATCAACTTGGTATAGAATGTTATATACATAGAATATTATACAGGATCCTCATGGTAATCACAAATCAGAAACTTATAATAAGTAAGCAAATAAGTAAGCAAATAAGTAAGACAAAAGAAATCAAACATATTACTGAAGAAAGCCATCAAACCACAAGGGGAGAGAGCAACAGAAAAAGAAAGGAACAGAGAAGAACTACTAGATCACCCAGAAGAAAAAAGTAACAAAATGGCAATAAATACATATTTATCAGTAGCTACTTTAAATGTCAATGGACTAAATGCACCAATCAAAATGCACAGGATGGCCAATTGGATAAAAAAACAAGACCCATGTATATGCTGCATACAAGAGACACACTTCAGACCTAAAGACACTCACAAACTGAAAGTGAAAGGATGGAAAAAGATATTCCATGCAAATGGCAAGAAAAGAAAGCAGGGGTAGCAATACTTATATCAGACAAAATAGACTTTAAAACAAAAACTGTAACAAACAAAGACAGGCACTACATAACGATAAAGGGAACAATCCAACAAGAAAATATAACACTTGTAAATATCTATGCACCCAACATAGAAGCACCTAAATATATAAAACAATTATCAACAGACATAAAAGGAGAAATAGATAGTAACACAATAATAGTAGGGGACTTTAACACTCCACTTACACCAGTGGGTAGATCATCCAAACAGAAGATCAATAAAGAAACACTGGCCTTACAGGACAGTTTAGAGCAGATGGACTTAGTAGATATATACAGAACATTCTATCCAAAAACCACAGAATACGCATTCTTTTCAAGTGCACATGGAACATTCTCCAGGACTGATCACATATTAGGCCACAAAACCACAAAACAAGTCTCAATAAATTTAAGAAGGTCGAAATAATACCATGCATCTTTTCTGACAACAAAGGTATGAAACTAGAAATCAACTACAGGAAGAAAACCAGAAAAGCCACAAAACTGTAGAGATTAAACAAAATGCTACTGAACAATGATTGGGTCAATGAAGAAATCAAAGGAGAAATCAAAAAATTCCTGGAGACAAATGAAAATGAAAACACGACATGCCAAAATTTGTGGGATACAGCAAAAGCAGTTCTACGAGGGAAGTTTATAGCAATTCAAGCCTACCTCAACAAAGAAGAAAAATCCCAAATAAACAATCTAAAAGTGCATCTAAAGGTACTGGAAAAAGAAGAAAAAACAAAGCCCCAAATCAGCAGAAGGAAAGAAATAATAAAAATCAGAGCAGAAATAAATGAGATAGAGACTAAAAAAAATAGAAAAAATTAATGAAACCGAGAGCTGATTCTTTGAAAAGATAAGCAAAATTTACAAACCCTTAGCTAGACTCACCAAGAAACAAAGAGAGAAGGCTCAAATAAATAAAATCAGAAATGAAAGAGAAGAGATTACAATGGACACCTCAGAAATACAAAAGATAATAAGAGAATACTATGAAAAGCTATACGCCAACAAATTGGATAATCTAGAAGAAATGGATAAATTCTTAAAAACATACAACCTTCCAAATCTGGACCAAGAAGAAGTAGAGAATTCGAATAGATCAATCACCAGTAAGGAGACCGAAACAGCAATCAAAAACCTCCCAAAAAATAAAAGTCCAGGACCAGATGGTTTCCCTGGTGAATTCTACCAAACATTCAAAGAAGACTTAATAACTATCCTTCTCAAACTCTTCCAAAAAACTGAATAGGAGGGGAGGCTTCCTAACTCATTCTACAAAGCCAACGTTATCCTGATACCAAAACCAGATAAGGACAACATAAAAAAAGAAAATTACAGGCCAATATCACCGATGAACAATCGATGCAAAAATCCTCAACAAAATACTAGCAAATCGAATACAACAATACATTAAAAAGATCATGCATCATGGTCAAGTGGGTTTCATTCCAGGGATGCAGAGATGGTTCAACATCCACAAATCTATCAACGTGATACACCACATTAACAAAATGAAGAATAAAAATCACATGATCATCTCAATAGATGCAGAGAAAGCATTTGACAAGATACAGCATGCATTTATGATAAAAACTCTAAATAAAATGGGTATAGAAGGAAAATACCTCAACATAATAAAGGCAATATTTGACAAACCCACAGCAAATATCATTCTCAATGGAGAAAAACTGAAAGTTATCCCTCTAAGAACAGGAACCAGACAAGGACGCCCACTGTCACCACTCTTATTTAACATAGTATTGGAAGTCCTAGCCAGAGCAATCAGGCAAGAAAAAGAAATAAAAGGGATCCATATTGGAAAAGAAGAAGTGAAACTATCACTCTTTGCAGATGACATGATTTTATATATAGAAAAGCCTAAAGAATCCACTAAAAAACTTTTAGAAACGATAAATGAATACAGCCAAGTCGCAGGCTACAAAATCAACATACAAAAATCAGTTGTTTCTATACACTAACAATGAAGTAGCAAAAAGAGAAATTAAGATTTCAATCTCATTTACAATTGCAACAAAAAGAATAAAATACCTAGGAATAAACTTAACCAAAGAGGTGAAAGATCTGTACACCAAAAACTATAAAACTTTATTGAAAGAAATCAAAGAAAACACAAAGAAATGGAAAGATATTCTGTGCTCTTGGATTGGAAGAATTAACATTGTTAAAATGTGAATACTTCCTAAAGCAATCTATAGATTCAATGCAATCCCTATCAAAGTTCCAACAACGTTTTTCACAGAAATAGAACAAAGAATCCTAAAATTTATATGGAACAACAAAAGACCCTGAATAGCCAAAGGATTCCAGAGAAAAAAGAACAAAGCTGGAGATATCACACTCTCTGATTTCAAAATATACTACAAAGCTATAGTAACCAAAACAGCATGGTACTGGCACAAAAACAGACACACAGACCAATGGAACAGAAGCAAGAGCCCAGAAATAAACCCACACGTTTATGGACAGCTAATATTTGACAAGGGAGCCAAGAGCATACAATGGAGAAAGGAGAGTCTTTTCAATAAATGGTGTTGGGAAAACTGGACAGCCACATGCAAAAGAATGAAAGTAGACCATTATCTTACACATGCACAAAAATCAACTCAAAATGGATTAAAGACTTGAATGTAAGACCCAAAACCGTGAAACTTCTAGAAGAAAACATAGGCAGTACGCTCTTTGACATCAGTCTTAGCAGGATATTTTGAAGTACTGTGTCTGACTGGGCGAGGGAAACAAAAGAAAAAATGAACAAATGGGACTACATCAAGCTAAAAAGCTTCTGCACAGCAAAGGAAACCATCAACAAAATGAAAAGACAACCTAACAATTGGGAGAAGATATTTGCAAACCACATATCAGATAAGGGGTTAATATCCAAAATATACAAAGAACTAATACAGCTCAACAACAAAAAAACCAACAACCC